>NW_024704762.1:10291196-10386196 GCF_018977255.1 Callorhinchus milii
GAATTGCTTTTCTCATCAATTACATTCAGAGAGCCTGACATGGAGCGAAAGCCACCCTCACAGTCAGTGGCGTTTTGCTCTTAAAATACAAGTTTATTCCTTTGTTTCTCAACAAAACAGCATTAATTTTTCAACCTTATTTTCAACTTTTTTATCAACCAACTTTATTCATTGAGGTCCTGCAGCGCTGCGTGCCGTGGGTTCCTGCAGTGCCGTGGGTTCCTGCAGTGCCGTGGGTTCCTGCAGTGCCGTGGGTTCCTGCAGTGCCGTGGGTTCCTGCAGTGCGTTTCCTGCAGTGCCGTGGTTCCTGCAGTGCCGTGGGTTCCTGCAGTGCCGTGGGTTCCTGCAGTGCCGTTTCCTGCAGTGCCGTGGGTTCCTGCAGTGCCGTGCTGTGGCTGTAACACACGTTAGGCCACTGTCTTGCTTTGATTGCTTCAGTTCCTCATGACTTTTCCAAATTCCAAACGTAACGAATTGGATTCAGGGTCTGGCGATGGAATGAGCGAGAGTCTCTCAAGGCTTTGGCCATCTTTTTAGTGAGCAAGTGAGTGAGTGTGAGCGGGGGTGAGAGAGTCGTGTATTCAAGGAAAGGCTCAGTAATTGTACATTGTGTCCTTGAAGGATATTCTCGTAAGTCGAGTGATGTCTTTCTGGTTCTGCTCGAGAGGCGACTGGCTGGGTGCGGTTTCTTCGCAGACCTGGAAAAGAGAAATATTCACTAGTAAGAGAAAACTCAGCATCTCAAACATCTCAAATTGTCGTGACAACCGTTTAGCACACAGCGACGTCCCACAAACAGCCACGAGGATGAATGGCCAATTTACTCTTGAGTTACAACGAGTTCTGCAGGTATAGATCCCTTTAATGATTCATTCAGCCTCTCACTGAGCCACGTAAGTGGTTGAGTTTTTAGAAGAATTGACGGCTCTCAGTTCTGGGTAATGAAACACGGTTTCACATTTCACTTTGCAGAACTAGGGTGAAATTCAGATTAAATCTCCCTTTCCTCCTCCAGCGCTGCACCTTAATGACTCCATGTTCTACATCGGTCTTCCCTGCAGTCACGCTCAGCGACATTCCCAATTTCAAGGCCAATCATTTTTTTTCTCTCTCTTTCTCGCTCTCGTCTCCTCGGGAGGAGGGTAGGGGTGGGGGAGGGGGAGGGGAGAATAGAGCCACCCGACAATTCCTCCTTACGCTGCATGGAGAGGGAATCATTGACCTGACCAGAATGGGCCAAATTGAAGCTCAGGCTCTAGGGCTGAAGGGAGAGGACTGTCAGCACTTCCAACTTGTGTAACAGTGAAATTACTTCAAAGCGACAGGGCTGTGGTCTGTGTATCCGAGCCAGCAAAGAGGTTTATTAATTTGACTGCAACTTTGTTGATATGTTGAAGGAAGCGCTTACCACAGCACTTTTGTAATCGCACTGCGGTTCTGCTCATCAAGGAAGGTGAGAGGTTGTCAGAAACAATAGAGAACCACCAATGCCTTGTTACTGCACTGTTTCCTCCAGTGATGAACGCATGTGAGTCCGGGCAACTTTGTGTTTTTTTTGGTTGCAGTGAATGTAAATTTCGCTCTCTCGCTCTCTCGGGATACACATTTCCTCATATCCTCGTCTTCTGAGGAAAATGGGCTCTGAGCGCGCAAACGGTAACCGGCTGGCCGGCCGACAGTAATCCTGGTTTCTGTTTTTTAAAAAAAAAGGTGACGGGAGCTCTTGTTTCACAGAGTAACGTGCTGCTTTAACTCTAGTTTTGGCCCCAAAAATATACAATGAATTCGCTTTGCAGTATAACTTCTTGTGAAGCCCTTTGAGGCGCCTCGAAGACGTGATAAGGCGCTGTATCAACTGCAAGGATTATTATTATTATTAGTTGACTAGTTTTGCAGTGTGGTGTGAGCCAAGCTGCCCTGCCATTAGTCTGTCTTACATAATGTGGGTAACAAACAAAACACTTTCATATTGACAGCCTTGTCGATGTCTGCCATTTTTCTACAGGAAACCAGAGACCCTGACATTCTACACGGTCTCAGCCGGACAAACCGTTTTTATTTTATTTTTTTTTGAAAAAAACAACAACAAATTATTGGAAAAGTCTCCAATTTGTTCTTCATTTCTGTCTTAAGAAACGCGAAAGGCGGCTTCCAAAATGAAGACCTCATTGAAACGTGTCCACATTTCTGCGCCTTTTTCGACGTTTCTCAGACCAAATGGTCTGGAAGGCTAGCAATAGGTGGAAGCCTTTCCCTATATAACAAATGTAATTTTGTTGTTGTTGTTGTAATATGGGACGGGGCCCAACTATCAGTCTTGGGGAGAGAACATCAGCCAGGACTCGGTTCCCCATCGCTGCAACGTTTGTGGATGCGAAACCGTTGCAGGCCGCAGCCACAAACCAGAGAGATAAACACCCGGCACCTGGCACAGTGAGTGAAGCGGGGAGCCTGGCGCTCACACAAACCACACAGCCCGTGTCAGAGCTCAGTGCCAGAGGATGTGTTTCACATCTTCAAAATGTCAACTCGCCTGCTCGTCCCCTCAGACACGCAGCCACAAGCGAGGTGCTCAGAGCCCTGTGACTGTCCTGCCTTTCCTTTGTGATAATGACACCGCAGGCTAACACCCCCTCCCCCCCCACCCCACCACCACCCCCACACCCCCCACACCCCCCGGCTTGGGCTCAGCCCTGAGAACATGTCAGTCTTCGAATTTGCAGAACGGTGGAAAATTCTTCAATTCAATCGGAAGTCTTAATTCAGTTGCTTTAAGGCTGCACCTTAATGCTTCCATGTTCTATGTCGGCCACCCCTGCAGTCTCTCTCAAGAAGAGGGCAATGAAGCAAAACACACAGTCACTACACTCTGCAGCGAAATCCTGTAAAGCGTTTGAGACATTTTGACAAAGTGATATACGGCTGGTGCTGTATCAAATGAAAGGATTATTGTGACTTGGGTCCTTTCAGTGTGTCTGTTTCACCCACAAAATACACAGTTAATCGAGTTTACAGTGTATCCTGTGAAGCGCGTTGAGATGTCTCAACAACGCGATCAAATGCAAGGATTATTATTATTATTATTATGATGGTGTAAATCGACCAGTGAACGCTTGGTGGCACTAAACACCAATTCTGGACCCAAGGACAAACACCCTGCAAGGACAGAGTGTCAGCCTTTATCATTCCCTGATCACAAGCCAGGATTCCCGGCTCACCAACAGATCGATAGAAAGTTCCTAGTTCAGCAGATAAGCAGCGAAATACATGTAAAGCAATTAGGAGTGGATCAAACGGGCGCCCGTTACAAAAGGCAATACACTGCACTCACACAGGGTATTACAGCATTTTTTACCAAATCAATACTCATTCGATCAGAGCAACGTTTGAAATTAACTTTCACCCTATGATTATCCTGTACTATCACCCGAGCCGACGACTATTAATGTCAGGTTTAAAGACCATGTGCGTGTGCGCGTGAGAGTGGGTGGGAGGGCCGTGGGGGGCGGTTATAGAAACAGAAGCATCTCTCTACGGCTTTTACTTTTAAAAGACAGAGAAGAAACCTGTCCTCTTGTGGAAAGTGAACACAGTGATGGGGAACCAGAGGGACACAGAATGGGGCCATTCAGCGCATTGTTTGTGGACTGTGTACAACAACAACAACTGGTATTTGTATAGCGACTCCCACGCAGGGTGGCGTGCTAGATTGCTGACCTCTCCTCCAGACAGTTTAAAAGATCAACCCGATCTGGGTGAAAAGAAACCTCTTGTGAATTTGCCCGATTCACAGAAACTGCCCCTGTTCTGCCGGCTTATCGTTATTAATCATTGTTCACCTTTCCACAGAGTTCACCCCATGTCACAGCTAAAGGTCGTCGTCAGCAAATGGAGCAGCACTTTAGTAAAATAAAATCTCCCCAAACGTCAAGACAATCTGCTTGTTTGAGACGGTGTGAATTCAAAGAAAGAATTCTAAAAATATATACTGCGCAGGAAAAGAATACCCTTCACATACAGACACACACACCACAGACAGACAAGGGACACGCACACACAAACAAAACCTTTATCCTGAAAGAAGATCGTTGGTAGTTGGTGGGTGAGTGGGTGGGTGGGTGGGTGGGTGGGGGAGGAAAGCTTTCTGAAGTAAATCAAATGCAAGATAAGGTAAGCCCAGGCCATCACTTCCACACGACTAAAGCAAAAGTAAAGAAGCGACGGAGGACATGACGTGAATGGAGAGGAATGAAAATTGGATTTACAACAAACTAGGAGTCCTGTAGCTCAGTGGTTAGAGCACTCGCTTTGCAAGCGAGAGACCTGGGTTCGATTCCCGTCAGGGTGAAACCTTGGGCAAGTTTCCTTACTCCACACGCCTGATAATAATCCCTCATGAAAGAAAAACAATTGTTCACTTCCAACCACGACTGTTTGTGGGACACTGCTGTGCGCAATTGGCTGCTGCATTTCGCCCACAAAATATACAATCAATTCACTTTACAGTATACTCTGTGAAGGGCTTTGAGATGTCTCGAAGATATGAAAAGCACTACATCAAAAGCAAAGATTATTATTATCAGGAAAAACCTGAAACCGGTTACTCAGCAAAGGGGCAGAGAGAAAGAGGGAGCGAGTGAGCAAAAGACTACAGTTTACGGAGTTTCACATCCCATTGTTCGTAGAACCTTACAGTACAGAAGGAGGCCATTCAGCCCATCGAGCCTGTGACAGCTCTTTGAAAGCGCTAACAACTAGTCCCACTCCCCTGCCCTTACCTTACCCAGTACTGCCCATTTTTCCTTTGCAAGTACCTATCCAATTGCCTTTTGGAAGCTACTATTGAACTTGCCATGTTAATGAACAAAACAAAGGCCTTAAACATTACTCCATTGGAGACTTTCACAACTCCCGTCGGTTGGTTTGTCCCATTGACGCTGACTGTCTGGGGTTAACGTGGTGTGAACGAGCGGCAATGTGGAGCTTTCCTCCACATCTCAATCCTTTCCTCTGTGTTGTGTAATAGTACAGAATGTACACGTCACACAGTCACTTGTCAACCAGTCTCGAGCCCCAACTCAACCTGTGAACCCAACCACAGCTTTTGCAACTCAAATTGATCCCAGCACAACAGTCGGGTCAATGTCACACACACACACCACACACACACACACATACACACAAACACCACTCCGTAACACACAGGGTTTATAAACTTTTGCCCAAGTAGCAAATTGCGCTTTATCTGCCAATCGATCTAGGCAAGGCTGTGGCGCTCTGCGCTGAGGCATTCTCTCTCTCTCTTTCGCAGACGGTGAGAAATGCAACTGAACCTGTGAAAGGTGTGAAGTGAAACTGCAATGTTACCGTCTGCTCTTTCTCCATGCTAACAATATCGCTATCTCACTTCATCTTGGTCTGTCAAACACACTCCCTCACCCTGTGAAAAGGGCACCTGGTTTCAGGTATCCTGCCCCCAAAATGTCAATCAGCTCCACTTTACTTTCCTCGTGAGAATCTCCAGCTGAGATTCCATGTATCCCACCGAGGCTTTGCGTCAACAGTGGGAGGTGAAGTTAAGTTTAAAGTTATCCTGTTGCCCGATTTAAGATCAAGTCCAGCAAAAGGCGATTCTCTGAAAATTTATAGGCAATTTCAACACAGTATTAGTGTTGATTTGAGTTGCCTGATTGCCAGTATTTCTCAACCTGAGTCGTACAAACAAGATCTCCTCCTGATAACCAGGTAGATGTCACTTCCATCTCTGGTATCTCTGCTCTGCTCTACCTCCAGAGCTCCAGAAAAGAGTTTCCGCAGCTCAACGGGAATACCTGTGTTGTGCAATAGCACAAATCAGACTCACAGCCACTCAGGCTTAATCTGGGCAAAAAACACTTATTCACATCTCAGACAGGTCCCGATACAATACAATACAGAATTACATTTGTAGAGCGCCTTTGAGATGGTCTCAGATGAGGTCAAACTCTCTTCGGAAACGAGATGGTTTAACACAATGCCTCCCCCTGCGAAGCCTGTCTCAGTCACAGCTACCAACTGAGCCAGGCTGACACACCCCATGACCAAAGGTACGGTCGAAGAGGAAGGTCTTGAGATGGACCTTGAAGGAGGCAAGCGAAGGGTCGAGATTTGAATTGACTGTATGTTTTGTGGGCGAAACGCGGCAGCCAATTGCGCACAGCAGTGCCCCACACACAGTCGTGGATTGAGCGACCAATTTATTTATTGGTTCGAAGGGATTCTTAGACTTGAAAACGAGAGCACACGGTTCCACAGCACTGCATATCTCTATCTCGGTCCACACTGTAACAGCACAGCCTCTGGCAAGTCCTTATATAACAGCGAACATCTGGCTACACATTCCATTTCCCTCCTAATGGCCTGTGTGATCCCAGCCGAACACACCCCAGCCCAGGTCAGTGCCCATTGGTTCTCACAGGACATGGTAGTTTCCTGGTTAAACAAAGCACGGTGAATCAAGCGCCTCTCTCTCTCTAGCAGTGAACCCTGAAGTCTGAGCAGCCCCACTGGGGCAGTTATACTGTGATCACCCTCTGCTCCAGCTGCAAACTGCGATTGAGACGAGACTTTCTCTGACAGGTTTACACAGAGTGAGGTTCTGAGTCCGTTAGCTCCTGAGAGTTTGCTGCCTTCTGGGAATTGCTTTTCTCATCAATTACATTCAGAGAGCCTGACATGGAGCGAAAGCCACCCTCACAGTCAGTGGCGTTTTGCTCTTAAAATACAAGTTTATTCCTTTGTTTCTCAACAAAACAGCATTAATTTTTCAACCTTATTTTCAACTTTTTTATCAACCAACTTTATTCATTGAGGTCCTGCAGCGCTGCGTGCCGTGGGTTCCTGCAGTGCCGTGGGTTCCTGCAGTGCCGTGGGTTCCTGCAGTGCCGTGGGTTACTGCAGTGCCGTGGGTTCCTGCAGTGCCGTGGGTTCCTGCAGTGCCGTGGGTTCCTGCAGTGCCGTGGGTTCCTGCAGTGCCGTGGGTTCCTGCAGTGCCGTGGGTTCCTGCAGTGCCGTGGGTTCCTGCAGTGCCGTGGGTTCCTGCAGTGCCGTGGGTTCCTGCAGTGCCGTGTGCTGTGGCTGTAACACACGTTAGGCCACTGTCTTGCTTTGATTGCTTCAGTTCCTCATGACTTTTCCAAATTCCAAACGTAACGAATTGGATTCAGGGTCTGGCGATGGAATGAGCGAGCGTCTCTCAAGGCTTTGGCCATCTTTTTAGTGAGCAAGTGAGTGAGTGTGAGCGGGGGTGAGAGAGTCGTGTATTCAAGGAAAGGCTCAGTAATTGTACATTGTGTCCTTGAAGGATATTCTCGTAAGTCGAGTGATGTCTTTCTGGTTCTGCTCGAGAGGCGACTGGCTGGGTGCGGTTTCTTCGCAGACCTGGAAAAGAGAAATATTCACTAGTAAGAGAAAACTCAGCATCTCAAACATCTCAAATTGTCGTGACAACCGTTTAGCACACAGCGACGTCCCACAAACAGCCACGAGGATGAATGGCCAATTTACTCTTGAGTTACAGCGAGTTCTGCAGGTATAGATCCCTTTAATGATTCATTCAGCCTCTCACTGAGCCACGTAAGTGGTTGAGTTTTTAGAAGAATTGACGGCTCTCAGTTCTGGGTAATGAAACACGGTTTCACATTTCACTTTGCAGAACTAGGGTGAAATTCAGATTAAATCTCCCTTTCCTCCTCCAGCGCTGCACCTTAATGACTCCATGTTCTACATCGGTCTTCCCTGCAGTCACGCTCAGCGACATTCCCAATTTCAACCCAATCATTTTTTTTCTCTCTCTTTCTCGCTCTCTTCTCCTCGGGAGGAGGGTGGGGGAGGGGGAGGGGAGAATAGAGCCCGACAATTCCTCCTTACGCTGCATGGAGAGGGAATCATTGACCTGACCAGAATGGGCCAAATTGAAGCTCAGGCTCTAGGGCTGAAGGGAGAGGACTGTCAGCACTTCCAACTTGTGTAACAGTGAAATTACTTCAAAGCGACAGGGCTGTGGTCTGTGTATCCGAGCCAGCAAAGAGGTTTATTAATTTGACTGCAACTTTGTTGATATGTTGAAGGAAGCGCTTACCACAGCACTTTTGTAATCGCACTGCGGTTCTGCTCATCAAGGAAGGTGAGAGGTTGTCAGAAACAATAGAGAACCACCAATGCCTTGTTACTGCACTGTTTCCTCCAGTGATGAACGCATGTGAGTCCGGGCAACTTTGTGTTTTTTTTGGTTGCAGTGAATGTAAATTTCGCTCTCTCGCTCTCTCGGGATACACATTTCCTCATATCCTCGTCTTCTGAGGAAAATGGGCTCTGAGCGCGCAAACGGTAACCGGCTGGCCGGCCGACAGTAATCCTGGTTTCTGTTTTTTAAAAAAAAAGGTGACGGGAGCTCTTGTTTCACAGAGTAACGTGCTGCTTTAACTCTAGTTTTGGCCCCAAAAATATACAATGAATTCGCTTTGCAGTATAACTTCTTGTGAAGCCCTTTGAGGCGCCTCGAAGACGTGATAAGGCGCTGTATCAACTGCAAGGATTATTATTATTATTAGTTGACTAGTTTTGCAGTGTGGTGTGAGCCAAGCTGCCCTGCCATTAGTCTGTCTTACATAATGTGGGTAACAAACAAAACACTTTCATATTGACAGCCTTGTCGATGTCTGCCATTTTTCTACAGGAAACCAGAGACCCTGACATTCTACACGGTCTCAGCCGGACAAACCGTTTTTATTTTATTTTTTTTTGAAAAAAACAACAACAAATTATTGGAAAAGTCTCCAATTTGTTCTTCATTTCTGTCTTAAGAAACAGCGAAAGGCGGCTTCCAAAATGAAGACCTCATTGAAACGTCGTCCACATTTCTGCGCCTTTTTCGACGTTTCTCAGACCAAATGGTCTGGAAGGCTAGCAATAGGTGGAAGCCTTTCCCTATATAATCAAATGTAATTTTGTTGTTGTTGTTGTAATATGGGACGGGGCCCAACTATCAGTCTTGGGGAGAGAACATCAGCCAGGACTCGGTTCCCCATCGCTGCAACGTTTGTGGATGTGTCTGTGCTCCAGGTCGCTACTCCACCTTCAGGGAACTACAGCAATGCAAGTTGTTGTGGTGGTGATGGTGGTGGTGCCTGTGCCTTGGTAGCTGAGCGATGGGGATTGAACTGAATGGAGAGCTCCGTTTATATCCTATTAGTATAAATCCTGCGCCCACTGTGCAGTGAGTGTCAGGAGAGCGGTTTAATGCTCGTACATTGAAAAGGAAATTCGAATGATTTAAATGTAATAGTGCGAACGTTTGTTACAATGAAGGCTGCTTCTTGTGTTATACAGTGCGTGTACTACAGTAACCCAGAGAGTTACTCCTGTTTACGGTGAGTTATTTTGGCCAGTCGTGTGTCTGACACATCTGGAAACCCAGCACTATGCTTAAGATCTAAGGCTCTTGCCAACCTGTGCCTAACAGGTGTTTACACTGAGTGTGCACTTATATTGTTACTCACCAAATAATTACTGTTGGAAGTAATTGTTACTCACGCGTTATCACTTTTCTGTAGAGGAATTTTTTCCAGCAGTATTCCTGCCGTGTGTATGTATGTTTGCGTGTGTGTGTGTGTGTGTGTGCGTGTGTGTAACGATGGCCGCAATGGCATAGAGAATAATATGTGTCCAAGTGCTGAGGTCGATCCTGTGTCTGACCTGATCTCAGTAAAGATGGCTTAGCGTTTCCTGTAATACCCTCTAAAGCTCCACCAAGGCAGCTTGTAAACTGCAGCAATATTCTGGAGGAGATGAGTGAGCTTTCAGACATTCACTCTCCATGTTAATGCTGTTACTGATGTCAATCCACATGGATTTAATAGTGAGCATCCTCCTTCCCCATCTTGACTACGGTCACCTCTCTCTTTCCCTCCCCCCGGCTCAGCATCGCGCTTCATCACTGTTAAGGGCTCCAAGACACTACTGGACGTGAAGGCCGCGACATAAGTACAAGTTGTTGTTGTTGATTTGAAATCCATTTTCTATTGGAAGCAGAATTCCCAGCGTACTGACTGTCTCAGTGACGCTCACACCAGGTGATGTGTGGAGAGAAAGTTACTCATTGCTGGGACACGACCTGCAGTCAGCCGTTCTGGGGCTGTTACAGCTTCATATATTAATATCACCTCGTTGAGACATCTCAAGGCGCTTCACAGGCTATAATGTAAAGTGGAGTGACTGTGTGTTTGCCAGCTGACGTCCTCTGTGCGGTGGGGTCGGGCGGCGGAGAGGGAGCGGGGGAGAACAAGTCTTCTTAACTCCTTCAGTGCGTCAGTGTCGCTGTAACATGTCTCGTGATGGTTGATCACAGGGAGCAGAAGTTTGCAGTTAGTTTCACCACTCGGCGTTCGACAGAGGTTAAGCTCTTGTGAGCGAGGAGATTGTGATTTTGTTATGTAATGGGTTTAGTTTACATGCGTACAGGCTGGTGAGAATGCAGAACCAGCGTAGGAAGTACAGGGGTCGAGGGCGTGTTACTGTGTGTGTCACACATTGCCTCAGTGACCTACAAGACATGTTTGTACTCAGCACAAAGCGCTCTTTACTAGAATGTTTGAAAGGTTCTGTAAAGTGAACAAACAAGCCACGGTAATTGTACACACTACAGATCCCATGCCTGGGACAAGAAGGTCTAGTCTTAGCCAAGCTTTGTGGGTTCCAGTCACTCTCTGCTGGTTGGATCCGCTACTTCGCTGATTTTTTCCAGTCTATATTTGGATTAAAGGAAGATTGTCTGTCTTTAGTGTTTACTTTTCCCGGAGCCTGAGTGTAGCAAATGGGAATACCCGTTGGATTTTGATATCGGTGTCTATAATCAGTGCTTTGTTTCTCTTGTTTCAGCCCAAATAGAAGTCATTCCTTGCAAAATCTGTGGAGACAAGTCCTCAGGGATCCACTATGGAGTCATCACTTGTGAAGGTTGCAAAGTAAGTGAAAGAGCAGAGGAGCAAAGAAGCATTTCCTCTTCGCTTCAATCTGTGCTTTAATTTCAGTCTATTTCTCTTTCGCTTGAGACCAGCCCAGAGCATGGAGCCATGTGAGATAAATGTTCCCATGGTCTGGCCTGGGATTATCCTCAGTGTGACTGTGACCGAGATGGGAAATACCATGGTGTTGGTTCCCCTTCTGGCCCAGCTTTTGAGGGAATGCAGTCCCAGAGAGAGGGAGAAGATATTGTTCAGAGGCGTTGGTGAAGGACTGAAGACAAGTCCTCCTGAAGTTCATCTCTCCTCTCCTCTTCCCCACTCCCTTATCCCCGGCTTCTGCTGAGGTCTCCTGATGAGGACACTTGTGTAAGGCTTGGCCTTGTTTTATGTAACCATCGACAGAGGCTTTGAGCTCATTCCAGTCTTTGTGGTTAAACCTCCACCGAGACGGGTCCTCAAAGCACGTCTGTGCTGTGTTATTTTGATGTATTTTGATAGCGTAATGAAGTGAAATTGATTTGTACAATTCGGGAGCGATCGGGTTTTTGATGACTTGACATCTGACGTTTATCTTTGAAGTTTCTGAGATCGCTCCGTCACCCCCGACCAATCGGGAACCGCTATAAAACCCGGTGTAGAGCGCCTCCTACTGACACCGTCCGCTCACTGCGGCGCGAGAACCACATCTGTGGCTGTTTTTAAATTAAACCCGTCTGGAAGACGTGATTGGGCGCTGTATAAAATACAGGGATTGTTATTATTAATACATTCCCACCGGGGAATGGGTGACGGTTTTCAAACGACTCCCGTGTTCCAGGTGTAACTGCAGTTTCCCTCCCTCCCTCCCTCCCTCCCTCTCCCCTAGGGTTTCTTCAGGAGGAGTCAGCAGAACAACGCCAGCTACTCCTGCCCCAGGCAACGCAACTGCCTGATCGACCGCACCAACCGCAATCGCTGCCAGTACTGCCGGCTGCAGAAGTGCCTGACCCTCGGCATGTCCCGCGATGGTGAGAGAGCACAGCCTGCCCCCCCCACCCCACTGCGCCTGGCCGGGCCCACAAGACACACGCTTAAACCCTCAGCGCCATCAAACGGGACCAGATCGCATGTGACTGACTCGGTCATTGATTACACCAGGAGCAGAGAACACAAGCCTGGGGTCCAGTGTCGGGGGACAGGCGACAACAACAAATTACATTCCCACAGCGCTTTTCATGTCAGGAGGATGTCCTAAGACTCTGGACAGTGAAGGGTTTGCACTTGAGCTGGGGGTTGGGATCAGCGAGAGGGGTAGAAGGCAGGGACGGTGGGAGGATGACCCAAGGTGCGGTCAAAGAGGAGAGTGTGGCAGACGGGCCTGTTGTTGACGGAGGCTCTGCCGCGGTGGGGGTAGCGTGTCCCGTGTTGAAGCGAGAACAGACGGTGACCGAGTGAGTGGTGGCGAGACTATTGACGTTGCTTTTCTCCACCCCACCACCTTCTCCCCCTTCCTGCTGCCCCCTCCCCATCTCCCGCTCCCCGCCCACCCCCCCCACCCAAACACACACACACAGCCGTCAAGTTTGGCCGCATGTCTAAGAAGCAGAGGGACAGCCTGTACGCGGAGGTGCAGAGACACCAGCAACACCAGGAGCAGCTGAGCAGCCAGGAGGCTCCTGAGGCCCTGACCAGAGTCTACAGTAACAGTGTGAGCAGTGGCTTAGCCGACCTGGACGAGATCAGCAGCTTCTCGGACGGGCTGCTCTTTGACTTTCCCCTGACCCCCGACGGGAGCAGCAGCTTCTATAACTTTGACCTCCCGGCCTCCGCCCAGACCTCCCCTGACCAGTCGGGCACTGACGGCAATGGCCTGAAGCACATAAAGCAGGAATCCGTCTACGAGATCACTCTGCAGCCCAGCTTCTGCTCCTATGATAACAGTCAGCTGTCGGCCACCTCTGGTGTGTCTATGCTGGAGATCGGTACGTACTCTCTCTCTCTCCTCTCCCCACCAACCCCCCACCAGGTAACACACACCCCTCCCCGTCTCCCAGCGCATCCACTTCCAGATCCTCGCCCTCGCTTGCAAATCCCTAACACCACACCCATTCCCCATCCTCTCACCTCGATACCCTCACCGCCTCTCCGTTTTTCTCTCACTCTGTAATAATATGAACGATAATAATCCTTGCATTTGGCATAGTGCCTTATCAAGTTGTTGAGCCAGCTCAAAAGTGCTTCATAGGATTCACTGTAAAGTGGATTGATTGTGTAAGTTGTGGGCAAAAAGTGGCAGCCAATTGCGCACATCAATGTCCCACAAACAGATTTTTAATTGGGGGATTATTACCCCCGAAGAGTGATCCGCCAATCGACTAACAACCAGGTTCCTACTCACTGCTGGAGGCGTGTGGAGTCAGCAAACTTGCCTGCGGTTCCACTACGCCTGGGAATGGAACCCGAGTCTTCTCCCTTGAGAGGCGAATGTCCTAACGATGACACTACAGGATTCTGTGTAGCAGCTCAATAACCCAGTGACTCCCTCTCTCTCGCTCCCTCTCTCCCGTGCAGACCGAGTGGCACAGAATGTGGTGGAGTCGCATTTGGAGACCTGTCAGTACACCACAGACGAGCTGAAGCAGCTCGCCTGGCAGCCCTACTCACAGGAGGAGATCAGGATCTTTCAGAATAAGGTAACGTTCAAATCCTCTTACACAGACCACAGTAATGAAGGAGAGAAAAACACAGTCGTAAAAGCCTCAAAGTTTAATCTGCGCAGACGGTCTCTCTTCATGGTCCGGCTTTATTTGTTCATACCTGTCGATTCCCAGCGTAGAATTACACAACGCGTTACAGCACAGAAGCACAGAAACAGGCCACTCGGCCAAACTAGTCTGTGTCGGGGTTTATTCTCTCACTTCCATTATCCACTCTCTGACCCTCTATTCCTGTCTCCCTGGTGTGTGCAGATCTGGGAAAGTTATTCTGAATGTTATTACACAGATTCTCCACATCTTGGGTGAACATTTATTACCTCAGTTTAGCAATGACCACGGAATCATAAATAACAACAACTTGCATTTATATATAGCGCCCTTCACGCAGGATAGAGTCCCAGAGAGCTTAAACAAGTTCCTCCTGGTTTGTTTCCTGTTCTCTCTTTCCTATTCCGATTTAATTCTATTTAAATGTAATCTTTCTGGCCGTCACCTTGGGTAAGGTGATCTTGCTGGAAGAAATCCTTCCGCCTGTGAAGATTGGTGTCACTGTCTCTCTTGGAGATTTTCAAGCCTTGTGTGCAGTGCGGGGGTGCAGTGTGGGTGTGCAGCCCTGACCAGTCCTGTACTTTCTATGTCTCCACAGTCGTGTGAGGCCATGTGGCAGCTGTGTGCCAGCCAGGTCACCAACGCAATCCAGTATGTGGTGGAGTTCGCTAAACGGATCAATGGGTTCATGGAGCTGTGTCAGAACGACCAGATCATTCTCCTCAAAGCAGGTTCGGCTTCACGTTAAAGCTCTACATACACCTTCACATTGGGTAACATCTCAGCCCTTTACGAAGTCAAGGTCCCTGCAGTTAGTCAGTGGATAAAAGCGCTTGATATGTAATCCCTGTCACGTGTAGTGACTGTGTTTTGCAGGCCAATTCAGCAGCCAATTTGTGCACAGCCCGGTCCCACACACAGGCATGGACCAAGCGACCGATTTTATCTGGTGGGAATTATTGGCCAGGAAAGTGAGAGAGAATTCCTTTCTCTTTTCCAATAGAGCAGCGAGATCTTTAAACTATCTTTGAACCGGGCACAGATGGGCTCAGGAGATGAAACCGGTAGTAAGGTTTTGGTGAGAGTTGAGGTGGATCTGAACTGTTTGCAAAAGGCTCATGTTTATGACAGTTGAATGTTATTTAAAATGTGAAGTGCTTTCATGCTGTTAACCAGAATCTCCTCTTTGTTTTTCTTGTTTTCTCTCTGAAATCCTGTCCCGTGTGGAATGTCGATCGGGAACCTTGGCTCGGATCTTTCATTCCCAATCCTCATGTGTTGGGATTGGCGTGGGGAACGTTCCATCTGCCTGTCGCTGTCCCCCTGACCAGGCTGCCTGGAGGTCCTGTTGGTCCGGATGTGCCGAGCGTATAATCCTCTGAACAACACCCTGTTTTTTGAAGGGAAGTACGGAGGTGCTCAGATCTTCAAATCACTGGGTACGTTTGGGTTAACACCTCAGCAAGATGGGTGGTGGGGGGGAGGGAGGGTCTGACAGGTGAAACTCTGTCTCGAGGTCTGGGAGGGGCCTTGGTGGGGGTGGGAGGGGCACTCATGGGTGTGGGAGGGGCTCTGTAGGGTTAGGAGGGGCTCTGTAGGGATAGGGGGGCTCTGTAGGGGTAGGGGGGCTCTGTCGGGGTGGGAGGGCCCCCAGTGAGGATGGGAGGGGCCCCGGTGGGGGTGGGAGGAGCCTCCCTGCGGACGGGAGGGGCCTCTCTGCGGGTGGAGGAGTCTTTGCCGGGGGAGAGGGCTGTGTGGAGAGAGCTGACAGTTTGCTTTGCCCTCAGGCTGTGATGACCTGACCATCGCCATCTTTGACTTGGCCAAGAGCTTGTGTCGTCTCCAGCTAACGGAAGAAGAGATTGCGTTGTTCACAGCCGGTGTTTTACTCTCACCAGGTAAACCTGAGAGAGGAGGACCAAGAGGTTATCATGAAGATTAATCACATAAGCAGCACCATGTTTTGTTGGCGAACTCGACAACCAATTCGCCCACAAAACAGCGATGTCCCCACAAACAGCTGTGATGTGAATGATGTTCTACTGTTTGCTGTACTGAGCAGCACCATTGCTGGGAGAGAGAATGGGTCAGGGTTTTAGGGTCACATCTCCGGTGCTGTATAAATGTAAATAATTATTGTACTGGGAAACATAGGAACAGGAGGAGGTCATTCAGCCCCTGGAGTCTGTTCCGCCATTCTATTAGATCATGGCTGATCTGTACCTCAACTCCAATTGGGCGGATGATGCTGGCTACAAACCGCGTGTGTAGTGATGTCTCAGAGTGCGCGTGCGTGCGCGTGTGTGTGTGTGTAACGATGTGTGTGTGTTTCTCTGCAGACCGAGCCTGGCTGACGGAGGCCAGGAAGGTGAAGAAGCTTCAGGACAAGGTGTACCTGGCCCTGCAGCAGGTTATCCACAAAACCCACCTGGACGAGGACAAGTTGTCAAAGGTAAAAACGCTCGTCGTCTGTGCCATTAAATACCTGCCGCTCGCAGGAGGGAATAAGAGGAAACAAACCCGCTTCCCCGGCCAATCTCTCAGCCACTGCGATACGAGAGGCACCATAAAATGTTGTTGCGTGTGTGTGCATGTGAGTGTGCGCGCGTGTGTCTGTTTGTGTGTGTGTGTATGTGTGTGCGTGCGTGCGGTTGATCCAGCGACCCAAAAGTCAGTCATATTACCAATCTCACCTCCGCCTGTTGTTCTTCATCAGCTGGTGTCCAAGCTCTCGATGTTAAAGTCTGTCTGCAACCTCCACATGGACAAGTTACAGCTTTTCAAGTTGCTCCATCCAGAGACAGTGCACAACTTTCCCCCACTGTACAGGGAGGTGTTCAGCACAGAGACGCAGTACACAGACTCCAGCCACACCTGAGCCACCGAGCGAAGCCAACGTGAGAGAGTGCGGGTTTGACACTGCATCATCGAGCTGCGGTAGTGCTGGACTGAATGTGCTGCACACTCTCATGGTCTCATCACCGTCACAGTCAAAAGAATGTAAATACTCGGACTCTTGTAAGTAAATCCTCGGACTCTTGACTCCGCGCCGAGCCCACCCTAACGGGGGATTGGAATACCTTGGCTCGATTGGGATTCAGTCACGTTGAGGACAGGACAGGGAAAACTAACCATCGCGCTGGTGCAGCTCGTCAACATGAAATGTTCATCTTGTGGGCGGGTGAGGGGGCATGGGGGCCACTGGGCACTGACGAGAATGGGCACTGGTTCTCGTCATTGTCTAATACGAGAGACTGACCCATCCTCCACCCCATTGAAGAACTGTCTCTCTGTGCGTTTACCATTTTTTTTAAAACATAGGAAATCCACCCTCTGCATTTCTCAATCGCTGTAAGGTAACAGGAACGGAAAATTTCATCACGCAATGACAATGATTCACACATCTCGCTGTTTATGCATAGCACCACATGGCGCTACAAACATGCTTGAACATACGTAAAATAGTCGCAAAGAACATGTGGTTTGGATGTTTGACTTGCAGAGAGGACAACATCCTGTGTGTGTGGCTGGCAACATCTGATGGGAATGCATTAGGCTGTCGATCTCAATCTCAAATGCTCTCAGTCAAGTATAACTGGAGGCAGTGAGCTCAGAACTTCATGTGATTCAGAAAGCGAGTGACCTGATTGTTTCCCTGGAGGCTGTGGCCTGCTACTCAAACACAATAGCAATCGGTCCGCTCAGCTCTCTATTAAAATGGCCCAGAGACACATTAGCAACGTCTGAATGGGCTTCAGTGACTGTCTGGGGAAATGGTCAGGTAACTTGGTCAGTGAGTCATTCCAGCCAGGAAGGTGGCAGACTCCAGCCCTGGTCCAAATGACTGGCTGATCGTGGTCAGGGCAGTGCTGGGGTTATTGTACACAAACCCACCCTGAGCGAGAGCAAAGGGGGGGAAAGTTATTAGCTGAATTTGTTGTGTTTTACGCCTTTCCATTAGCCTGTGGGGCTGAGGAGAGGGAGATGGGAGGGAGCAGTTCTTTCAGGAGAGGCTTGTGAAACAAAACATTCCCAAGACAATCTCTCTGCACAGCGCTTTACCAGCAACCGACAGCCTGAAGGCCAGTGTAGCCTTTCAAGAGGGTGGAACAACACAATCTGAAATATTCCTCTTTCCTCTTTCCTGCTATGTGAAGGATAGCTGGAAGCATATTGCCGCTGAGTCAGCTCTTTGAATTCCAGGTTTAACCACTTTCTAAATAATAATAAATATATAAAAAGATATATAAACTTGACATTTATAGATATCATTCATTTGGAGGCTGGCCCTTTGCTGTCTCATCCCTCGTCTTTGTTGATTTTGTGTGGGGGGAGTGGGGGTTGGTGCGGAGGTCAGAGAGCTCTCCCCACTCCCGTACCCTATGTCTCAGTTTGTGTCATGGATCTTCGTGTCTAGCAACACTTTTTTGGGGGAAAAAAAATTTGAAAAAAACTTACACTGTGTGTATTCTTCTTGTGAATGTAATGAGCATCCAAAAAGAGCTTAAAAAGCAAACACTGAACTTTTTGTTGCTCATTTCATACGATGGAAATTACATTTCCGGGTACGTTTAATTTTGGAAAGGATATTGGTTAAGTTGTTTATCATTTTGTCATAGTTATATTTTTTGTTTGTCTTGTATAACTGTCATTCTTTTTTTTAAGAGGGAACAAAGTACCTATTGTATAAATGCAGAGCAAGATCAGAAAAGATTTTTTTTATAAACTCCTTGTCTGGATTTCAAATGACCCAAAAAATCTTATTTTAATATATTGTCAATTTAATGGAAGGTTGAGTTAAGTGACATAATGAATGAATATAGATGTATTATTGTAAAGGATGTGTATATGAACCACAAAATAAAATTATATATTATGAAGACTGGGTAAAATAACAAAGGCCTGGGTGTCCCCTTCATTATCTGTCGGTTGATGTGCACAATATCTTAAAAGCATCTCACTATAAAACATCTTGAACTACACTTGACTATCAACATAAATATACAGGGTGTTTACAAAGTCCTGTTACCCCATGTTTGATTTTTACACAATGCACTGACCGACAACTGAAAAATGTGGGAAAATGATTATAATGGTATTTAGACATACTTAATTGTATTCAGTATAAGTGTAGAACTGTATTTAGATGTGCTTTCAGCCATTACGCTCTCAAATTCTGGAACACTTTTCCTCTATCCCTCCGCTTTGCCCCTTCCAAGGTGGCTTGTGGTGCTGTTGCGATTGGTTGACAACTCTGCGGGCTGTAAGGAAGTTTTTCAGAATTTGTGCATCTTTTCTTTCATTGTTGCTCAATTTCATCCCGGGAGTGTGGAAGAAAATCAATTTCAGTTTCTTTGGGAGTTTGTTTTAAACAGCGAAGGCTGATGCGTAACTTAAAACAGAAGGTCTTTTCTCGTCTCATTCTTGATAAATACAGCAAACTTGTCCGTCACTCAGAGCAAACGGAGAAGCCAGAGTCCCTGGGCTGTCCTGTGGCTTTTGGAAACCATGACAATCCATCCGTGTGGCATGTGCAATTTTTGACGTTCAACACCCATCTGCCTTCATGAAATAATCCAGGGAGATCATCATAACCTTGCTTTCTGCAACCTCTTGTGAAACTGCGTCTAATTGCACTGCAGTGCCTATTCAGTTCTCCCTAGGGTGAGAATACCTCCCAGGCAGCAAATCACATTAGCAAAACCTCCCAAAATATAATCCAGAGGTTGCTTCTGAAAGCTTGCCAGACTGTGAGGGCAGCTGGCTGTTGTGGGGTAGCCTTTATAGGGCAGTAGGTAAGCAGGATTTATCCCTCACGGGAGAGATGTGCCCTCCCTTTCAGACCAACAGAAATTTCCATGGGCGTGTGGAAATCCCAGTCTGGTTTTGATTTTTTTTTGGCCAGCTGGGCGTCTGAGGCTTGGGGAAGCCCATCCCATTGCAGAACAGTTTCCAAACCAGACTTGAGAGTTCCACGTATGTGTTTCCAGCTGTGGCAGACATGCATCCCATTCACACATGACAACGTCCTTGTTCTTGGAATGGAATGAGCACCCTCTTCTCTAATAGGAGGCATCCTGATGATGTAATTCCAGAGAGGATTCCTTGCTTTTCAGCACGACAATTGGATTTGGAGAAGAACCTTGAGACAAGTCTGAATTCAAACACTTTTTTTTGGTGTTGGCTTTGGCTGTTAGTGGGGGAACACCCCACAACTATCCGGCAGGATGAGGTGCGAGATTTCCACTGAAAACATCCAACTTAAATAATAAATAATAATAATAATCCTTGCATCTGATATAGCGCTTTTCACGTCTTCTCAGACGTCTCAAAGCGCTTCACGGAATAGACGGTAAAGTGAATTGACTATATTTGTGGGCGAAACGCGGCAGCCAATTGCCCACGGCAGCGTCCCCCACACAAACAGCCGTGGATTGAAGCGACCAATCTGTTATTGTTTGTCTTTTGAGGGATTATTATCAGGTGCGCAAAGCAAGTCAGTCAAAGGCCTGAACATTGGGTTAATTATGAACTTGAAGAACCCAATGTTTACATTGACCAGTTGTGCCCATGTGGTCCAGTGTCTGGCCCTCGGCATTGTGGGAGCTGGAGTCTCTGTGTGCAACCAACAGGGAGCGAACTACATGTCCCAGCGTGCACAGCGCCAGCCGGGAGGAAGCGGGTGTCACGTGGGGCCGGGCTGCCGGAAGTGGGGCGAGAGACTGCCGTGGAGTAACGGTCGCTGAGGTGAGTAACGGTCAGAGGCGGAGGCGGCGCGGGGGCCGCAGCCATGGCGCCGGTCAGCGCCTGTCACCGGAGGGGGCGACTGTCAGCTGGAGGGTCAGTGGCTGCTTTCCGGGTCGGTGCTGAGGGGGAGGTGCCATTCCCCCCTCACCGCCCCTCCACTGCCCCCCCCACTCTCACTGCCCCCCCTCACTGCCCCCACTCCTACTGACCCCCCTCACCGCCCCCACTCCTACTGCCCCCCCTCACCGCCCCCCACTCCTACTGCCCCCCCCTCACTGCCCCCTCACCGCCCCCCACTCTCACTGCCCCCCACTCTCACTGCCCCCCCACTGCCCCCCCCTCACTGCCCCCCCCACTCTCACTGCCCCCCCTCACCGCCCCCCCCCCACCGCCCCTCCCCTCACTGCGCCTCCCCCCCCCCCCCACATACACCTAAATAATAATAATAATAATAATAATCCTCGCCCCTGACCCGGCGCCTGATCAGGTCTTCGAGACGTCTCAAAGCGCTTCGCAGGATACACTGCAAAGTGTAGTGACTGTGCGTCTTGTGGGCGAGAACCGCGGCAGCGACAAACAGTCAACAACAGCAACAGCAACATCTCGCACTTATACAGCGGAGTGTCTTGAAACGCTTAGTCATGGATTGAATTTTTTTTCCCTCCAGCGCCTGCCCTCCGCCCCCCCCCCCCCCCCACCCCCCCGGATCTGTCTCGAAAAAGCCTCCCCACTCCGCCACCTCCATCCGGACTCTTCCCTCAACCCTTCCCCCGTTGTGGCCATTAGTGCAGACACACGGTCTGGATTAAGTTTCATCCTTGATCTTAGGAGAGATTGTGTTTCAGTCAATTGTATGAAGAAGCAGTGAGTCTGTCCTCAGCGTACAAATGAGCGGCTAATGATCAGTGGCACTTATTATTATTACAGAATAATAGCACACTATTATTACAGAATAACTTATTGACCAGTGTTAACATATCTTGCTGGCTGTCCACCACATAAGTAAATGGGTCCGCTGTTTGTACCAGCGCAAGCAATGTTTTAATTGTTACGTTTATTCCTTGGATGTGGAGCACACTGTCGTCCAGCGCTTTGGGACGTCCTCCCGACATGAAAGGCGCTATACAAATGTAATCTTGTTGTTGTTGTTGTTGTTGATGACGTCAGTGTAATGTTGAAAGTGGTCAAAAGAGTATCAGCAAGGAGTTTTTACCAGCCTACTAATGCAGGGAAAAGCTGTTACTGGCATTTTCTAACATTCCAGTGTTTTTTTCTCTCATGATGGGAAGCCAAACTGTGTGAGACTGACTCTGGAGTTGAAATCTCCAGTGGTTGTAAGGCTGACAAGTCATTGTGCACTATTCCTGCTTTTAGACTGTTTAACATGAAACTCAGGCTAGGTGATGCTTATGTGCTGGATCCAAGGACATTTAGTTCTGTGAATAAATTATATTCAACAGTTGATGACCTTTTAATCCAGAGATCAGACCAACAACAATAACAGTAAGATTACATTTGTATACGGGAGCATAGATCACACTATAAGTAAAAACTAACTGAGAAACAAATCCTTTTCATTATTTATTAATGCTTCCATGGATTAATTGTGTGTTTATCCAGTGCAGATGCTAATCACTTCGCTCCTGAAACTATTCCCCTGTAGGTGATGTTGGCGGCGGGACGTCTGATAATGTGTTTGTTTATATTGCATGGTTGATGGTGAATCACTGTGGAATTGCGGAAAGTACCAGGTTGTGTTTACGCTGTTGTGTTTACGTGCATCGTAAAGACAATCTAAATTAGTAATCACAAAGGGGAGCTTTCATCAATTTAGATTCACTTTGCCCGATGTAGCAGAATTCGTTAAAAGTGCTCCAAATCCAAGGAATAAACATAACAATTAAAATATTGCTCGCACTGGTACAAACAGCCGAGCCATCTACTTATGTGGTGGACAGCCAGCAAAATATGTTACACTGGTCAATAAGTTATTCTGTAATAATAATGCGTAATAGCATACTTGGTCACCAGAATTTATAATATAAGTAACCGATTCATTTCAGTTACAGGAGAACTTGATATTCCTATTACAGCTCCCCATTTATATTCATGATTATCTTGTAAGCTACTCAGGAAGCTAACTGTCAAACTGGCTGATTTAGATTTGCTTCTCTGCAGCCATTGTTCCTTCCCTTTTATCAGGAAAAATCAACACTTGCTGTTGTGGTTAAATGTGCAAGGAAACTAAAAATGCTAACACAGGAGGCCTTTGTGGTTTATAACCTTGTGAGCTATTAAACAGCAGTTAGAGTTTCCATGTATTTTTAATAATAAAAACATAATAATAATCCTTGCATTATCATGTCTTTGATATGTCTCAGAGCGCTTCACAGAATATGCTGTAAATTCACAGTATTTCAAAAAGTATTTGAATGCTTTTTATATATATTTATTAAAAATACATGACCTAAAATGGCAGGGTGGAGATGAATTGACTGACAGCTGAAGAGATATATGGTATATGGCAAGGACTGTGTCTATTAATAATCATAAAAATCCTTGCATTTGATATATATTTATATGTTGCAGCTACATGCGCAGTCTATTTTAGATTTGTATACCTCACCCGATGTTCTTGCCAAGACATATTCTGTGAAAAGCATAATTTAGTACCATATTGTTGTTTGACAATTCTGTGCTCCATACCTTCTGCAGAATTATTTGGAGATGTTTAGAAATGGACTGAGCTGGAGGCAGCAGCATCTGAAAAGAATCTGCAATGTTCCAAATAATAATTCTGTTTTATATATGGAGCTAGCTTCTTTCTTTTGTCCCATTCCTTTTAGCTTTTGTAATTAGCTCAGGTTACACATTGAAAGGAAGAATGAAGCATATGAGGTGCAATTACCAAGTAACAGAGCTGTTGGTTGCTGTACTAGGAGCCACGGCAAGCATTGTATTGTGCTGCTTTTCGTACAGCATTGTGAGATTGTGCCTCATTCTTTTTCTGTTGGTCTATTAATGGGAACGCAGTATTCAGTCCTGTTCAACATTATAAACTCTGATTACAGAAGATGCTACTTTCCAAAGATCTTTTCTGAATGGTACAATTATCCATCCTGCTTTGAGAGTCAGTGTAGCAACTCTGAATATTGAAATATAATTCAAAATCTTATATACTTCAGGTCTCATAATTAAAGCTGCAACGTCAGAACTATCTGCTGTGAAGAATGATCAGCCTGCATTTTAACAAAAAGTCTAAAAATGAATAAATCCATGACTGCTGGTAGGACACTATTGTGCACAATTGGCTGCGTTACGTCCACAAAATATGCAGTCAGTTCACTTCACACTATATTCTGTGAAGCGTTTTGAGACATCTCGAAGACGTGATAAGGCACTATATCAAATGCAACCATTATTATTTATAGATCTTTTCCAAGAGGATTTTTTCACACTCTTCTCAGCTGGCAAAATAATATTCCACTTCATCTCAAAGTAGGGTTGGAGTAAATTGAGAAACATAATCCTGTTTTCCCATTGTACAGTGTTTGGTGAACAAGTACAGGATTTGGATATGTCGGAATAGCACGTTTCCAGCTGAAAGTGAAAGGCATACAGATCTGTCTTTAAAGCTACAATATTCTGAAAAACACTCTTAATTAAAGTTGAGCAGAATAAATGTTGGCAGAAAATCAATATTCGTAATAGCTATTTCAGTGCACTTTCCTGTGCAGCCAAAGAGCTAATAATTTGTGTATGTTCAGCAGCCTGGTTTCTTTAACCACAAATAATGCTCAAATTCTGCTTTCTTTTTAAACAGTAACAATGCCTCATGAGTTAGACTGTGGTAGTTTGTTCAGATACTTCCTCTCTTTTCTCCCTCCCTTTCTGGGCATCTATTTGTTAGCCAAGAGGAGACATGTGATGCTGTGTTGGGAGAGATCAGTGGGGTGTAAGGATCGACTCCTTGGTGAGTTGACTATCTTGGGAAGGTTTATAGGTTGCTAAAACATTCAAGTTATTCGGACATCTAGCATGTCCCAGTCCCGCTTTCTTATATGTAACAATGACCCTGCTTTTCAGAATCGGCTGGTAGAGAACTGGACAACACAACAAGCCAACTGAAGAAATGACTGGTAAGTGCCACTGTACATCACGTGAACATTCTGTCTCTGGGACTGTCACATTATAGTGTGGAGTGGCTCCATGCCCACCCCGATTGATTGGATTGAGCCTGACGATAACCATGGTCCTTGTCTAATCTCTTCTGTCTTGTGGCTGGTACTGGGCTTACGGACACAACTTTCACTGCACTTGCCTTTTCTCTAGTCTATGACCTCAGCGCTCCCTTTTACTGTGCAAATATTTCATTTTGATGGCTTTTTATTTGATTTGTCGGGAGGTGAGTCTGGGCACTTTATTTTATTTGACCATGGGTGTTTTTTCTTCTTTCAATTAGCCCCGATAGGACTTATCAATAAGTGTGGCTAGTCCAATCGTAGAGATTGCACCTCCATTGATTCAGTCAGTAATGATACTAACTAAGTCTTAAAACTTGTTCCTTCGTTCTCTTCACTGATAATCTTCTTTCGTCGCCCAAATCTCGACACCCAATATTTGTATTTCTGAGGCCTCCAATCAGCTCTTGTATCTGATTACATCAGTCAATCATTATCACTGTGCCTTCTTAGGCTGACTCGATCTCATGGATGGTAGGATGACGTAAATTAATCCAAAATGGACAAGAGAGGCTAAATAAATTAAAAGGGCAACATCAGCGATGAGGTTAACTTACATGCTGCTGCTGGGAAGAGGAGCATTTGGTACAGTACTACTGACGGGATAGTAGGAGTACTGATGCCGTAAATCCTCACAGTTTTATTTGTTGGAAATTTCTTGTGGACCAGTGAAAGAAACATAATTTATTCTTTAAAAGAAGAATAAATGTGTTTGATTTCTTGCTATGTAACCCATTATTATTTCAGTTCTTTCCCATCATGTCTGCTTCCCATTCCCGTTGCTGCTCATTCATACTGTTTACGAGTTTAATTTTCCTGGATGAATGATCCAATCCCAGCGCGAGACAGAGGAAATGATTCAGACGAGGTAACGCGGTTTTCCTATCAGCTTTTATTTAGTCATTCCTTTTTTTTTCCCCCCAGAAAAACAGAACAATTTTCCCCCTTTACCAAAGTTCATTCCACTGAAGCCTTGCTTCTATCAAAACTTTGAAGAGGAGATCCCATCAGAGCACTGCTATCTAGTGAAAAGAATTTACCACCTGTGGATCTGTAAGTACTCTGTATCCCAACAAGATAATGCTGGGATTATTGCCTCTTCCTTCCCCATCTTCAGATCGCACCTGAAGACGTTCCTCTTCGATCGTGCCTACGGTCACCTCCCCCATCCCCTGGCTCTGCATCGTGCTCCGCCAAGCGCTGTCGGACTCTACCCTGCATGAGGGGTGCTGTGTAAATGCAAGTTGTTGTAGTTGTTGATCAGATTCTCAGCTAATACGTGCAAAAATTAATTGAACACATTTAATGATTTGTGTAGATGTTATGTTTAATTGTAACAGAACCTTTCTTTACGTTCAGTGTACAGCATCACCTTGGTAGTGAACCTGATCGGCTGTTTGGCCTGGCTGATCGCAGGAGGCAATGCCATCAACTTTGGCTTGGCAATTCTGTGGCTGGTGCTCTTCAACCCTTGCTCCTACCTCTGCTGGCTGCGTCCTATTTATAAAGCATTTCGGTAAATATTTGTGACGTTGTAAGATTGTTTAAAGAGTTAAAGATGTTTGTTTTTAGGTCCCTTCGACCTGTGTCTAAGCTTCTCAGTGAGGCGCTGCCGCTTGTTTTACAGGTCTGACAGCTCCTTCAACTTCATGGCATTTTTCTTCATCTTCGGGGCCCAGGTTGTGCTGATGGCTTTACAAGCCATCGGTTTCTCGGGGTGGGGAGCCTGGTGAGTTCCTAACTGCTACCTCGCAAGCGGAAACTCACACACAGTCAGGGTTGTGCAGCGCAGGGAATAGGGGCTAATGAAGGTGTAATCCCCTCAACTCCTCTTGTAAATCCATAAAACAAATCTGTGGAGAAACTGATCATTCCTACGGGTGAGTGGTGTCTGACTCCTGCGTTCATTCCCTGCTTCATCCAGAGCCAAGGAGTATCAGGGCCCTGTAGAGCTGAACAGCAGCAGTCAGAGCCTAACGAGGGAGGAGAGAAAAAGCCAAATTAGCCAAACAAAAACATCTGGAGGATTAGCCGACCAGACCGGTGGCTTTGCTGTGTTTTTGTGTGGGCTTTGCATTGTGCTGCTGCAGTAGCTGATCCCTGTCACTAGGTGGCAATCTTGGTGCTCATAGAGGAGTCCTGCTAATAATAATAATAATAATATTAATCCATGATTCAGCCAATGTGTGGTGGTCTGTTTACTTTGGAGTCCTGTAGCTCAGTGGTTAGAGCACTCGCTTTGCAAGTGAGAGACCTGAGTTCAATTCCAGGCAGAGGGCGAAACCTTGGGCAAGTTTCCTTACTCCACACGCCTAATAATAATCCATGATTCAGCTACGACTGTTTGTGGGACATGGTGTGTGGTGGTCTGTTTATTTGCTGACAATGGCTGTGACTTGTAATTTGTACAATTGTGCATTTAGATTATTTTTAAATTAAATATCTCAGTGAAGCGCCCCAGGACGCTACCCCCGCAGGAAGGGCACTGTATAAATGCAAGTTGTTGTTATTGAGGAATTCTCTTTTATTTCAGTGGTTGGATCGTTGCTGTAGGTGTCTTCTCATCGAATGTGGGCGCTGCTGTGGTCATGCTCTTCCCAGCTGTCATGTTCTCAGCAGTCACCATCTTGAGTATTCTTATTATACTTCGTGTAAGTTGTATTTCTCTACTCTCTGGAAATAATTAGCCATTTTGAAAGCAAATTGGTGTTTTGAAGCGCATGTATACTGGTGTCACTGTTTACCTATTGCAAGCAGCTATTGAACCTTGCCCAGTAAACCATTGGCACGGCCTAATATACTGGCTACAGGTGCTGTAAACCGCCTCTGACCTTTTGTCACCTTGTACAGAGGAGCGAGGGTGGATTTATTACAGCTGTAAGTTTAGGGAAGGGTGGCAAATGGACATTTAATCTCAAACCTCTTATCAACAAGAATAGAATTCTTCAAGGATAAAACCTAACTTGAAGAACATTCTCTCCCCACCCCCATCTAATTTGGGGAATGACTGGTCAAGTAGACATTAAAATAGATCCATGACACTATTGGAAAAGCAAAGGACGTGTCTCTGGGTGGACGTGAGGGCCAGCAATCCTCCAGATAAACTGGTTGTTCACCTCACCAACAGAGCACTGTTTTTTTTATTAGGATCGGGATTGCTGGAAGGTTTCCTCCCAGATGGGATATTCCCATTTGAGGGACCAGCGCCACCTCGTGGCTCACCTCAAACACCAGTCACAAATATTGTTTTTAGTGAAAACCTGGTAAAAAAAAGGATTGTTTTCTTTCCTACTGATAGTCACAACACTTGATTGCAATCGTGTGCGAAGCCCTTTGAGACATTTCAGTGTTATTTATTTAATGTTACATTGTGAATTTTTTTCCACCCTGAAAGGCAATAATTCTTGTTGGGAGTTCATTTATGCAATCTGGTGCAATATTAGGCTCTGGCTGTACTGTTCTTCATTTTGCTCTTTCCCCAACGCAGAGAGTTTTTTTGTGCTGTTGTGTTGTTCAGTTAAATGAGAATTGGTGCGATGCAGCCCATCGGCTCTGTGGTCTGGCTCTGCAGCTCTAATACACTGAGTCACACGAGTGTAAGCTTTTGTTTTCCCCTCTTACCTCAGCACTGCTGCTGAGGAGGTGCTGAGTGGCAACTGTCCCAACACTCGAGGCTACTTCATCGTGAGAGTTTTGTCACTTACTCAGCCACAAAGTCTGCACATAGGAGGCAGCATTCACACAATACCTGTGCAATGTTACTCAGGCCTATTGGCAGTTGAAAAACGGAACAATGGTATTAGAAACCACAGTAGATTCTCGTGGCTGTGGCCTATTTACTCCACTTCTTAGCCATTGATGGGGTGTGAAGCTGGAACCGTATACTTACTGCTGTCATTTAACTCCCCAGGTGCACTCTATCTATCGAGGTGGTGGCGGAAGCTTCCAGAAGGCGCAGGAGGAGTGGTCCGCCGGCTCATGGAGAAATCCGCCAGCTAAGCAACTGGCCTTTGAAACCGTTACCGGCAGCACCTTACCCCAATACCCCACAGTCCCAAGATACCCTGATAGCAACGAGTGGTCCTAGGGCTCAGTCCTGGTGGGGAGGGGACGGAAGCTTATTGTAACCATCGCTTGTTTTACATTTCAATTGTAACTTGATAACAATTCTCAGTAGAATCTAGAAATACTGTGCTACATGGTGGGAAAGCTAGGATATATTTTATTGGAACATATTGTACTACAGAGGTCTTGGAATACTGGGTACCAGCACGAGGAAAATTAGTTTTTATGCTCTTTTCCTGGTCAATGATCATTGCTAACTTAGTACTTAATCCAGACCTGAAATGTGGCGCAAAATGAAGGGATTTGTGAACAGAGCACTTCCCGAAATGAACCAGCGACTTTTAAAAGTTGAGGTTTCTCTTTGTACGTTTGATGTGAAGATGATCTCTCTAGGCCTTAACTTGCCCCATCCCAGCAGTAAAATGCCAATGTTCCAAATGGCAGAGAGGCTGTGCTGACTGATGTCTGCTCACTATGTCCCACTCACTATGTCCCGCTCCTATTAATCAACTAAATCCACCTCCATCACATTTTGATAATTGCTCAGATTTGTTTGTGGGGACGCTGTGCGCAATTGGCTGCCGCGTTTGACCCACAAAATATACAGTCAATTCACTTTTCAGTATATCCTGTGAAGCACTTTGCGACATCTCAAAGACGTGATAAAACAGGGATTATATTTTTAATCTCTCACTCTGGACGTTGTCCTGCATCGACTGCAGGTCTGTCTGTGTACTGATACCAGATCCCAACCCACAGGTGTATAAATAGACATTTTTATCTCTATTGATCCATGCAGTCAAACCCACTGCTATAAACCACCTTCTATGTGATGTCATTGCAGCAATATTATGCTCTTCCTCCTCACTGCCAGTGTGTTCCACATCTGAGCTTCCCAACAATTTCTCTTGCCTTGATCGCACTTGTGTAATCCTGGGTCCTGATTATTGGCCTTCTATATTGTCTTCTACCCTATGATCATCCTATTGCCCTCCATTCCTTGTTCCTCTCAAGCCTTTGTGGTGTGGTGTATTTCTACACCGTCTTGCATAATGTCTATTTCTATTACAAACATATCAGTCAGTACATTAATATTTGCCAAAGCCCAGGAAATCTGCCTACCCGCCTACATAATTGTGCCACAGTATCGCTCAGTTCCCCCCGTGGCACTTGTGAGGCCATCACATGGGCAACGTGGATGAGATCATGAGCTCATGTACAACGGCATGCGGGGTCCTGAATAGTGGTGGTAGAAATGGGGAAAAGGGCCAGGCGCTAAATTGACTCCTATTCAGGTTCAGGTGCATGTCCCAGCTTAGATCTGGTCGACCCCAAAAGACATGTGCAAATTATACGGCATCATCATTGTGCACAGGCACAACATGAAATTCTGTTGCATTATAATAAAAATGGTGTATTATACCAGGTGGCACCTCAGCCAGGGATGTATTATACCAGGAATATCACACACATCTCACTGACGTAAGGAGCTATTCAATCTAACTTCAGTCTTTCGTTTATATTTTGTCAGCCAATATGTATATTGACAGTAAGTTAGATAAGATGCAGGATGTGAATTAAAGCAGGACCCTGGGATTGTTACTCTGATGGTTTTATGTTTGGAAATCTTCAGTAAATCATTTTCATTGTCAATAAGATGCGTGATCATGCAAGACATTGGGTTGGCACAGCCCTAGGGAGAACAGTAAGATTCAGTGTATGTCCAGCTTGACCTCAAATAGGAATTGGAGTCTACCAAGTAATGCTTTGTCTATTGGGAATACATCACAACAGCCATTGGGATTCTGCAGAGCAATAATTGACAGTTCTAAGAGATGATCAGTGTTACAATGGCTCCTGAAACACTATTGTACTGTCCTCTTGTTTACGCTGCATATGTTTTGCATAAGATGTGATGTTTTTAACACAAATTGTTGGAAAATGTTCTTCTTCTGAACGTTATTTGTTCTTTGACACAGTTGCTCTACAAGTGCACTTTGGATTTGAAATGTTATCACTAAATAGTTTTATTAATAACTCTGTTGGAATCTCAATCACAGGGTAAGTTTTTGATGCATCAGTTCTGTCTGTATTTGGGGAACCTTGCTTGGCCTTACACTGAAAGAAACAGTCTACCATTAAATGGTAAATAATTGGATATTGCGTGGCTGGTCAGTGTGAACTAGCTGGACAATTGAGATATTGCCCATTGTTTTTCATGTTATCTTAATGTAAAACATTTATAGAGACTGCACTGTACCCCTCAACAGTCACAAATTCCAGGAAAAAATATTTTACTTCAAAATAGGAAGAAAGACTTTTTTAATTTTCGGTTTAACAAACTTTCTAATCAGTGACTGCCGGTTCCACATGTGCACTTTTACTTAAACTGATTTTCTTAAACATTCCTCACCCAAGTGCCTTGCTCTGTAGGGAAAGTGTGCAGTGGAGTCTGTAATTCTGGATTATTATTGAACCAAATGTTGTCCAAAACCTAGAACATGTTACTGGAAAGTTGCTGAATGTCCTGAGCTTCAGGTGAAAAACATTTGTTTTGAAGTGTTCGGGCTAAAGTTTCCATACTCTTTTGCTGAGAATCAGTTGCCAAACGATATAAGAGAGGCAGTTCCACTTCACCCATCTCAGTATCCCAATGGTGTGTTGGAATCCAACTTGATAGGTCAGGAAGTGTGAGGGGAACTGACCAGTGTGTTAAATGAGCAAGTGCAGCGTCCATAGTCACTTCCAACAGAAGCGTGGCTACTGTGTGGGAAGATTGTAGCAGTTACCTTTCTAAAGGAGCGAAACTCATTCAGAGTGTGAGAGGAATTAAGTTTTACTTAATTGCTTACCTTAATTTCAGCTGGTAACTGTACAAGGGACCAATCAATAAATTGCTCAGCGATATATGTATGTATTTGGTTGATTTTTTTCCTCCCATATATGCCTTTCTGTATTTGTCTGTAAGCTTTGTCTCTAAGCTGCCAAACCTAATGATCTGAAGTGCCTCATTCCTCAAGGTTTCTGATTGGAAATCTGCAGAAGGATGATAGGTTTTTAGACTGCAGTGTTGTCTGATAAGAGATCAGAAATGTAGTAACTGAAAGATTTCAGATGATTTTAAGAACTTCTGCTTGCACTTTCCTGCCCTAGTGTTGTGTACAGTAATTTACCTTGGAAATAGCCACTGGCATCAATTAGCATTCCGATGTCCACAAATATTTTGATGGTGAAGAGGGCCTTTTTGAATACTTTCTACACAATGATTTTGGGGCAGAGAACAGAGACTTTAACCGTGAAAAGTTTAAATTGAAGGCCTCAATTATAACGATTGTGTGTTGATCTAATTTTTTGAAAGATTTTATTTTAAAGTGGGAAGTGGTCACACTAGTTCTGTATTCAGTGTTTTACTTATTACTTTAGTGTGGGTTTTAATGGAAGTTCATCTTAAATTCTGGTCTGACAGCCTGGCAGCAGATTTTTTTGTGCAGAACCAAGTCTTCAGGGATTTGGGGATAGAGTGATCGAGGGCAGTGAGTGGCGCATTAAATACAGCGACTGCGTGAGAGCAGAATTGTGTATTTAAGCCAAGCCGCCTCCCAGGCTGCCTGTGACCAGCAACGCGACATTAAACTGCACCATTGAGGGAAAGCTGGGAAATACCAAACTGTGTGCATAAGTGCTCTGGGACGCTACCCTTCGTGAGGAGCGCTATATAAATGGCAGTTGTTGTTGTGCATATGGGTATCTTCTTGTGTCACACTATGGCGTGTGGTCTGTCCTCTGTAACATACACGAGAGTAGAAAAGTCCTTTCAAATTATTGATGAATTTCCCCAGAAAGAATGTATCACATCTTGCTACGGTAGCTTGTGTGCCTGGTGCTGCATTAAAGCATCTTGTGCTGTCATTTTTGAATTGTGTAAATGGCCCAGAAAACAATTGGAAAAATTATGATGAGTTTATGTGACAAAGCAATAGCTCTCCCTGTCCCTTCCCAGGTAGCGCTCTGGCCCCTAAATGTGAATTATCTTTCAGAGCGTGAATGAAAAGGGCGAGAACCTGGATTCTCCTCGGGTTCCGCAGCCTCATTATAACACCTGGGAAACCATTTCAGTTCACTTTGTTGGAATCCACAAGCATGCATGGAAGAAGCAAATTTACTTTGCAAGTTGACGATCAACACTAAGTGCAAAGCCAGATGCAAGGAAATTCTGCAGAATGAATTCCTTACTAAATGTTTTAACCAGTGCTATCCCCATTCTGTGCTGCTTTAGAAAGGGGTGGGGCGGTGGGGTCTTAACTCAGATCTGTTAATTTGGTTTTCACTAAACGCCATTTTATCCTTGAACTGACGTGATGTGGGTCTTATTAGATGATGGGAACATAGTCTTCAAACTTGCCATATTACTTGCCGTTTCCCCATGTGTGACTATGTGGTAACTTGTTATTTGACCAGATACACTACACAGCGTGCAGTGTTCTGTATTTTGCATTAAACAGGTAATTATCCCATTAACCCTTCCGGAACTGCAGCTGCACATTGAAATCCAGAATCTGGTTCTCTTATTTGAGGTTCAGTTTGTTATTCTATTCTTAAGATCAAATTCACTACATTTAGCAAACACATTAACTTGTCCATTTATTTTATGTTTGTGTGTGTGTATATATATATGCAAATTGCACTCTTTTGTGTCCAGGTATGTCTACCCAGAGTGCTGTGTTTATTGTGCAGAATAGTTATGTTGTAAAGAAGTGAATTTGAAAAGTGTTTTCTCAAAAATTCCAGCAATTTGCCTCTCTGAAGGTTTTCAGAAAGATGCTAAGTGGTTGTTTAGCGAGCGGGTTATCACGATTATAGGTTGGATGTTTTGCAGATAGGAATGAGCTGCACTGGGTGATGTGCACTTAATGTGGTAAGTCCCGTATTATGTTGAAAGAGAAAGCTTAAAGGGGTTTGTGTATTTTTTTTACACACACTTTGATGCGTTGTCCGTCATCCAATCAAGTGGCCTTATTCTGGACTTTCAGTCATTAAGAATTCTCACGATGTATGTGTACTCTTCTTGTTTTTTGTATGGTCAAAAAAATGCAAACACTGTTGACGTTTACAAATGAAGTGTTAATTGTGTAAGGGAATTATGTGATGTTTCACGTGAAAATGTTTAGGTCTCTAAAATATATTATTCTTGCAATATTTCATGCTGTTTTCTATCCCACTTGCGAAAATAATTTAAAATTATGAAAGTGTAGCAGAAAGTTTAGCAGGCCCCATTTCAGTTTATTATTTTTTTGGGGGTGGGGGAGGGGGGGAGATGGGAGTGACAGCTCTAACTAAGCCCAACACTCACCGGGTAATCTCCAGCCATATGGATGGACATGGAACCTGTTGTCAGTCTTTGCTAATGTCACTCATGGACTGATGTTGGCAGCTTCACTGAAGCCACCAGGGAAGGCTCTCCTCCTGTCTGGACTTCCTTCCTGCACAGAAACATCTGCTCTCCACTGAGCGAATTCCTCTTCACACTCAGAGCCCCCAGTGCGAGACATTCCAAACATGAACCTGCATTCTACTGTCTGTCCTGTAGCACAGCACATGGTAATAACAGTTTAGCTTCATAGAAACCACACGGATGGGCAAAGTAGCTTTCCAGCACAATCTATATTGTTTGCAAAGTATAGTGTGAACTATTTTTTGCCAGCCTTAATTTACACTATCTTCAAAGAAATGTCTTAACTATATGTCAGTACAGATGCACTACATTTATGATGTCTTTCCTACTACCAATGTGGCCTTTTTATAGAAAAAAATATTGTCACCTCTAGCTACTAAAGAGAGATGTTCAAACTGTCTGGAGGTGTATTTATCCTACATTTGACAGTTACCATTTTGAAAACACTTTTAAAAACTTTTGTTATTGCAATGTTTACCCATTTTGAATTTTGAAATGTTTTGTGAGTTAAACAGTTTTAAATCTATGAAGTATTATACCTTAAATTTTCTCCATTGTAGGGGCAGAAACCTGTTTAACTTTCATCAGAACTCTCTCGATTGTTCAAACTGATGCGTAATAATTTAAATTTGTTTTTGTGGCATAAAAGTGATGTATCTCTTTCTTGTAAAATTGTACCTTGACAGATGCTAATAAAATTGCTTCCGCTAACATCCTTGGAACACTCAATTTTAATTATTTGGATCGAATGTTTAATCTGCTACTTTGTGGTAAACCTCAATTAAAGTGAGTGAACAGAACTATAAGATAATCACTCTCGACACCTAAAGCATAGACCTGGGTTTATGGTATGCAACTGGCCAAAGGCAGGAATAAGTAAGCCTAATTTAATGGTTGATGAACCTTTCACCGAGAGAACCAAATTAAACCCCAATCTTGACTGATAATTGTTTATTTTACAATAGAGGATTTGCTGATTGTGGACCGAGGCTGACGTTGAATGATTTGTATTCGCATTGTTGGAGACGTGTCAAATAAGACATTTGTCCATTTGCCAGTTTTCCCAAGGTGGTTGTGTCTTGGTTGACTAATGACCATTACCAGTTGATAACCATTATTTCAGCAAGACTGGACTGGAGCTTTCACTCTTTCCCTCTGATTGCATTTCTGAATGGTTTAATCAGTTTTAAATTCCTTGGCAGATAATCCGGATATTAAATCCGGGCGATTATAAATGGTGAACATTGGTCACACGTAGTGAGTGGCCCTGTCGTGTAGGCTGATGAGACGCTCATGGCCTTCCATGTAATGAGGTGTTGTTCTCAGTTATGCCTTAAGGGGGAGCCACTGAGTGCAGTGTTTGTGCCGCTGATCAGAGGATTCCCTACAATTCTTGGGAGTTTGATGCTTTTCTCGCGTTGTGTGTTGGTGTCGCTCTCTCTCCGAACTCGTCCCACACCAACATCTGCTGTTTCTGTCGACTTCGCTAACTTCCCCCTTCACTCTTAATGTGTATCACCATCTAATTTCCGTTGTCTTCAGTGGATGTCAGTAAATCGCGCTCTTGTGGATCATTTTCCATAATTGCTTATTCGGCCCTTGAAGACTGAGAATGCCAACTGATCAATAAGCTTCTATCAACATTCCTAACTTATCTCTGAGTAAGTGTCCAGCTTCCCTGCTCTTTCTTAAGCATTTGGTAGGAAATGAGTGTCGCTTATTTTCCAGTGAAACCTGCGTTCAGAACACGAAAGCGTCCGGAACAGCAACGGGTCTTCAGCTGTGGGTGGAACCCGATATTTAGTGTTGAACATAGTGACGTGAAGGCGCTGTACCATCCCAAACGATGGCAAGCGCTCAGACAGAACTGCGGTCACCCGTTCGGGTCCGCAGCACAGTGGCGGGAGTCAGCCCGGCCACGTCAACAGCGCCTCGAGGATTCCGAATCGCTTTGAATTGCACCCGTTGTATCTTGTGGAGTCCTGTGGCTCAGCGGTTAGAGCACTCGCTTTGCAAGTGAGAGACCTGAGTTCAATTCCAGGCAGAGGGCGAAACCTTGGGCAAGTTTCCTTACTCCACACAGAGCCTAATAATAACCCTCCAAAACCAAAAACAATAATAAATTGGTCATTTTCAATCCACGACTGTTTGTGGGACATTGCTGTGCGCAATTGGCTGCCGCGTTCGCCCACAAATATACAGTCAATTCACTTTACAGTGTGTTCTGTGAAGCGCTTTGGGACGTCCTCCCGACGTGAAAAGCGCTATATCAAATGCGAGGATTATTATTATTATTATTATCTTTTAACTAACGTTCCCTTGAAAACAGGACCACAGCGCTTCCCCGGCAGCAGCCGGACCGGCAGCTCACACCCGCTGAGCTGAGTCCCACAGCCTCCTGAGGGGAATCGAGGAGCAGAGGCGGGTAACTGGGTTTGAGGTGCAGATCGTACAGAAGGGCGGAACAGGCTCGAGGGGCTGAATGGCCTCCTCTGATGGTCCTGACCCCAGAGGCCAGAGCGTTCAACCACTGAGAGCCCTGAGACTTTTCTCAGCCCGCCCCCCCCGTGAGAGACCAGCCCGCTATTGGGAGGCTTCGTGTGACAGACAGGTGGGGAAGCCAATGGGCGTGGAGGGTTAATTTGACGGACGGGCATTCTGACCAATAGGACGCGGAGTGCAGTTTGCGGACAGCCAGCTCAGCCAATGAGCGGTGGGGCGGGGCGGCGACAGCCCAAGCCAACGGGGGCGGGGCCGGGCCGGGGGGGGGCGGGGCCGAGGGCGGGGGCGGGCCGGAGGCGGGGAGCGGCGGGCGCGGGAGTCGCGCATGCGCGGAGGCAGGAGTTGCCCCGGTGGAAACGGCTTCAAAAAAAAAAGCTCCGAGAGGCGACTGAGGGGATCCCGACCGCCCGACCACCCGCCCGCGAGGTACCGGCACCGGCAGCCCCGCGGTGCCGCCCGGCCCGGCCCGCGCCGCCGCTCTCCCCGGGCTCTCTCTCTCTCGGTGTGGGTGGGTGGGTGTGTGTGTGTGGCTGTGAGTGGCGCTGAGGGCTTTACTCGAGCCTCAGGCTCGGTTGTGTATCGCTAGGCCTTAAATATTCAAGTCAGCTCAGGACCCCCTCACACACACACACACACACACACACTGCCCTCTCTCCTCTCCTCCTCTCCTGACTAACTGTGAGGTGATGTGGCTTCAGTCTGATGGCAGTTGTAGTAATTAACCTTTTTTCCCCCCTTCCCCCTCTTTTACTTTTTAAAAAAAAAAAAAAAAATTTTTTTTTTGCCCCCAAAGCAAAAAAAATCTAAACTCCGCTCAGGACCCAACCAGACACAGACTGTCGGCGTTTACATTTTATTTATTTTGCCGGTTCCTCCTCCTCCTTTCCTTCTTCAAAATACAGTAAGGACCCCCTTCTCCCCCCCCCCCCCCCCCCCACCTCCACCCCCACACTGCCCTCCCTCCCTCCCCCCATGATTGTAGAGGTAGAGATGCACATGTTGCTGTGAAGCTCTGACAAACAAAAATTGCATTGTGTTTTGAAGTGGTTTAGGAAGTAAGTGTGTGTGCGTGTCTGTGTGTATATGGAGAGAGGATGGGAGAAAGGAAGAGGTTTTTTTGGGTGTGATGCCTGTGTGTTTGTGGACCCTTGTTGTGAGCAATGTAAGACATGTTTGTGTGGACATTAACAACAAACTAACCACCAGATGAATGGGTTCGCGCCGCCTTGATTGTAACCAGAAGGACAGGGTTAGTGTTGAGGAAATTTTGTCTGCGTTCATTCCATCTCTTTAATAATTAGTGTGTTTAGGTTGGTTTTTATCCTTGACACACGTGCGGGGACTGAAGACATTACTGTAATATACAGCATAATGTGCATTAGTGGAATTGGGTCATTGTAGACCAGTGGATGGAATCCTAAAGATCCTAAAATTTCTTGTACTCTTTTGATCACTTCCTCTCATCAAAAATGAATATTGATTGCTAGTGTAAGTATCAAATGCTAAATTAACATTCTAGATGAATTACATGCCAAATTGTGTAACTATTTGATTTTTTTTGTTGGAATCAATACTTTATAAGGAAGTCTTAACATCCAGGAGGTAAGATTTTTGAATGTGTGGGGTGCAAAGTTATATTGGCTGAGTGTTTGAATTGTTGAGTTTGTGGCATTTAATGTAATTTTAGGTACATTGCAAAAGAAGACCTGTTAAATTAATTTATTTACTTCAACTCTGGTCTTATTCTGCAGTAGTTGAGACTTAAAAACAAAATAATTTAATCCATAGGTTTATACCCAAAGTGTGTGTACAGCTTCATTTTCTCATTATCCATGTCTTTGTGATATTTTACTATCAAGCTCATGTTAGATTGGTTTGGGAAAGGGGACGTTTCTGGGATTGCTTGCCAACTGCGAGTGATTGTTACCGACAGTGGTCCCAAGATCTGAATTCCTAGCTACCTTCCAGCATTTTTCAAAGATCAGTTAACGTTTTGATTGTGTTCGAGATAACCAGTGTTGGAGCAGACATATAATATAGTGTGTGTGTTTGGGCAGCCTTTTGGAAGCAATAGAAATGTGTTCAGTCATGTGTGACAGAAGTGCATTTCGGCCATAGCCAACAAAGAGTTTGCGGTGCTACTGTATTCATAGGCCAAGAATCAAAGATTGCATTAAATGCAATCTGGAATATTTCCTCTATTTGGAGCCGCAGTTGGACTAACTGCACAGTTGGTGACAATTGTAAAGATGCAAAGCATAGTCATTGGCATAGATGTATGGCTGCACATTTAATGTTGCAATTGTACCCTCTAATGTAGGTAACTGGAAAAGTGTATAGCCAGACGTGACTCTCTTTAGGCAGTGTCAGGTTTCAGTTGCATCTGCTTCTTTGAAAAAGAGCCAAAATGTTGCACTCTAGTCTTCCGACATACAAGGAGCTCTATATGCCAAATCTAGAGCGTAGAAATTGTATACGGCTAAATTCAATTCAAGTACTCCTTAAATATGATTAACATTAGAGATTTGTGTCAGGAAATGTGACTGGGTCATGCAGAATCTCAGGCAGTGTTTCACCCACCAATATGTTCTCTGGATAATTAACATTCCAGTTCTACATCGACTTAGGAAGGACATTGCATGTATTTGCAGTGTTCTGTTTAACTTATTAGTGTTTGAAGTCCTGGTCAGTATAATTCCTGACACATGGCGTCAAAATTGTGTGGTGGACAAAGCTTCCTATGTGCAGGACATGATTCCTCCGCACTGAATGAATTCTTATTTTCCCAGCTCTAGAGCTATTAAAATTGTTATTAAAAAAAATTCTTATCCGAAGTTTTCCCAATGTCGTACGTACCCCATTCTCCTTTGTGAGGATGAAGAGCCAAACCTTTCCCAGGTCTCCAGTGAACTATATATATACTGTCCGACTCTTTCATCATTGTACCATCTGTTCCCAGGTACAATGCTGACTGAATACTGATGCAAAGTTGTACTATAATAAGAATTTATGGAACCCACTTTCATGTCCCTGTGATGTATGTTGGTTTTGATATAAGATCTGGATAATATATATTGCCATTAAGCACAATTTTTTGTACATGTTTGTGTGATGAATTTGTTTTGAACACTTTACATTGGAACTAATAATTTGAAACCAAAGAGACTTTGCTACACTGGGCAGAACCTGGAAACAGTATTGTTGCTGGTCTGGATCATAAATTCTCCAGCAGCTTTCTGTATAGGGAGGCTAAGTGACCAGCTGATACCCTGAAATGTTTACCTGTAAGAGGGCAGCTTATGCATAGAAATTTCTGCTACCAAAAACTTAGTTCCTCGGTTCTGCTGTGATGGCAAACACTTCAAAATAATTGAGAGTGGTCTTATCTCTTGATTTTGTGTGCAACATTAAACTGCTGTAAGCCTGCTGATCTTGGTTCAACAGTTGATTTTACTGCCTGTCATTCTGGCTACATAAAAACGTCAAATAGTGTTCTTTGTTAGTGATCATACTTAGTACAATGTAATAGCTTGTGTGATTATGGGGTTCAGTGGAACCATGATTATCCCCTGTAAATGGATGATGGAGATGGGTGGGAGGGGTGTGTTCAGAGCACACGTGGTGAGGCTGGTGACTGAGCCGGAGATTGGGAGTTGGAGTTGATGAAGAGGCTCATTCCTAAACTGGGTATTGTGTTAGAGAATGATGCGGGGTGAGGTCAACATATGGAGCATCAAAATCTGCCAGAGAATGTTTGAAAAGAAATGAGAAATGTATTTAAGTGAAGCCTTGTCTTTTTAAAAAGTACCATTTTGAACATTTGTTCAGTGTTTTACTAAAATGGAAATTCTTAATTTCTGAAAAATCCTTTGCAGTATTTACCCTACAATACTCAGTTTAGATAAAATAGATAGAAGAAAGATTTATTTTTAGCAGAAGTGATATCTTTGCAAGCAAATGAACCTGTGGAGTGTGGAGCCAACGATCCGTTTGAAGTGGGATCGATTGATTTGAGGACACTGTCGTAGGTAGTTCAGTCAGTCACCATGGTGTCCTCCATTACAGTGGATAATGGAGGCTATATCTTGAGGAGTTTACGTACCACATGCAATCTGATATTTTGACCCTTGGCATCTGTACTCTATCTGAATACTTGAAATCAAATTCTCTCCAGCTAACTTCAGGTCTCAGGCTATGTGTCAATGCATTTGTTTTATTTGTATGAGAATCTTTTGTTCTACCAGAAAGCTGATGGAAACGCCCATTCAGTCTCAGAATACTGTTGCACCTATAATTAAATTTGATTGTGGGAGGAGTGTTGTTTGGGAGGATTTGTACAATACACAACTGGTTAGCTACGTAACTGACAACAATTTACAATCCATAAGGAGATTTTCATGTTACAAATCTCCTCTGTATACATGTTGGTGTTGACCACAGGCTTCTGTAGAGACAAGTTTTGAACAGAGCGATTGTGACTGCTGTATGATTTCTATCGAGATTGCAGAAATCTACGCAATGTTTTCTCACGGGTGCAGTTTGCTGTCTGCAGAAAAGTCTGCTGTGGCACATGCCAGCCGGATTCTGTTGCCTGTGACCTGCAAGACGATTAAAAATAACTCATCGTTTTCCCAAATTAATAAAATGTGTTGATGATTTTTTAAAAAAGAAACTTAGTTAATGCACCTTTACTTAACTGCTGTTTAAGATGAAATTGTCGTATCTTGCAATCCCTGGCTAATCTGTTCGTAGCAATTTCTAATAGTGGTGCGATTATGCTGTCTGACGGATGTGCGAAACATCAAATGAGAGATTGGTTGAGTGGGAGTTCAGACTGCACACCGGAATACAGGCCGGCCCTTCTACTGTCCTAAGTTTTTTATAAATGTTTTAACTTGCTGTAAAACATTTATATGTCGCATTTGCTCGTTGGAGGTATTCTTTTCAACCCGTCCCCAAATCCTGCGAGCAGATGGTGACTGCTGTTTGAGAACCAAGACATGATGGGCTATCTGCTGGTAGCAAAAATGTTTTTCGTTCTAGTGAAGGTCCAACCTGGTGGCAGTTTGTGGTGGATTTCAGGCATAACCTTGATTCTAAAATCATCTGCTCCTGGGTAGGTTTAAAGTATTAAATCAGAATTATCAATTGACTTTCTTGTGCCCTTTTAGGATTACTTCAGCATTCATGAATCCAGTGAATTTGTAAGGTTTGAATACAAGTTACGTTTAGGCTTGCAATAAAGCAGAACGAGACCCCACGGTAAACGCAGCACCTTTTAATTTAGAGGCAAGTAATGATGTCAGCACACTGAGAAATATTAGTTGGCTAGACAGACTTTTGTAGGGACCCTCGTTGAGAAATACGCATTGCAAAATGGCTTGGAATAAGTCCTCACTTCAGTCTGAACAATTTCTCTCCAGTTTGTTAGTGTGTTGCCAGCATTAGTGCCTTACAGTTCAAGTCAAATGAGCCATTTCATGAATAAGAATTCACTGTTCTCCTGCCAAATCCACTCTGAGCTCCAAACGAGGTGAGTGAGGCAAGACTTGCCACTCTGAGTGAGTTTGCATTCAGAGGGAATACCTGTTTATTGATGATACAGCTCTTGACTTCAGATTGTATATTTATACAACTTAGATAACTGCTATATCAGCGCTGTGGAGCTATTATAAAATGGACATAAACTCGTACTAAATGATCATCAGCATTGGACCTTTGGAAGATAGTCACTGTAAGTGGATGTGCTGCCCTTGTGTCATGAAGGTGCTGACTCTAACTGGGCTATAATGGCTAGGGCTCTGACCATTTATGGTTACCTTAACTCGGCAAAACCTTGGGCAAGTTTCCTTATTCTACACGTCTGATGATCATCCCTCAAGAAAAAAAACAATAATAAATTGGTCACTTCAATCCATGACTGTTTGTGGGGACATTGCTGTGTGCAATTGGCTGCCGCGTTTCGCCCACGAATATACAGTCAATTCACTTTCAGTATATTCTGTGAAATGCTTTGAGATGTCTAGAAGACGTGAAAAGCACTATATCAGATGTAAGGATTATTATTATCAGTAAGATGGTTTGTGTCTAAAGCTGTTGAGTATTTGTAATTCAGTGGCTGAATGCTATTTTAAATATTTTTGATTACTGATCAAATTCTACACCTCTACACTGTAGTGACAGTATTGCTTTCAGTTCTGGGGTATATATATTCTGGTGTTCATGGTTATCTCTGAAATGTGGAACTTGATTTCAATCAAAATATTTGAATTTTTGTAGTGACATCCATTTACATAGCAAACGGTTTAACTACTGGAGCTAGGCCTGAAGAATGCAAGCTTCATCTATGGGACTAAAAGCCTATATTGTTTAAGCTAAGGTACTGTACCAATTCATTCCCTAGAGTTGCTATGAGCTGATGGAACGGTAGAAAACGAATCAGTCGCTGTTACATGACTAACTATACGATTGTGTGTTGTTGGTGAAAGACCATTTACATCCTTGACTTTTGTTGAGATTAAAAGTTTTTTTTAAAAAAGAAGTTGGAGCTTGATTTGGGGGCAGAGTAATCCAATGCTATATTTAGCAATAGTTGTTATAAAAGATTGTGTTGCCAGCTTTGACTTCATATCAAATGATCCTGGCATGAGAGTAATGCATTGTTGCAATTGTTTCACAACTATTCTGTCCCACAGGTGATTTCAGATAATTTGCGCTCTAGCTCACCAGTGATCCCTTTGGACTGCACGAGTAACCATTTTCAACGTACAAACTGCTGTACTTGTGTAAATCAGCTCACTTATGTTGTAGAAATGTGTAGTTGTATTGTACAAAATGTGTGTGTTTTTGGGGGTCCCCGTTCCATTCATAATCCTCCCCCCACCGCCTCCGCTCCACATTTAGTTTTTCCTTGTTGCCAATCTAGTGCTGTTTCCCAGTTGGATTATTTTCATTGTGTGGGGGGGGGGTGGGTGGGAGCTGTGGATTCTGGTGGACAGCCGATCGAACACCTGTGCAGGAATTTTGGTCGCCTCATCTCTTGCGTAGAATTTTCAGCGTGAATGTGGACTGCTAGGTGCTGTTATCTCAGACTTGTATAGTGAATGAGTTCAATTGTTTTAGTTTCTTGACAATTTTAGAGCGACCTTACAAGGTCAAAGAGGTTTATTTCCAACTGAATACGGCAAATATTCTAATGTTCTTTCTAAAGCTGCCGCACTCCGCCCTTTTGTTTCAGTAGTTTTCATCTGGGGACAGGGCGGTGTGATTCTGGCCTTTTACCTTCGAGACTATAGTGCAGATCGGTCCCCAGAGTGATGGGATGAAAGTCCATTTTTCTCTTTTGTTGGTTGTAAAGATCCAGTGTGAAATTCCCACTGGGTGTGGGCTCACAGCACAACAGGGCTGCAAATAGTCAGCATCGCTGCAAGCTCGCAAGACTGGCTCGTGTGGGATTTGGAGATCTGTTTTGAGGCTACGGCTGAATTCACATTGTTGAGATAAAATAGAGGAAACTGCTCTGCATCTTCAGCTTGCATTCATATTGTGTGCTTATTTAACAGCAGGAGCGCTTCATCACATTGAACTGTTTCAAAGTATTTCACTCATAGTTACTAATCAAATGGAGTATAAATAGAGTAGGCAAATGGAGCGGGAATAGAAAAGTTCAACAAAGAGCCAGAACGCTGGGAGAAACTCCCTTTTATCAAATTATGCCTTTTATTTGGTGTTTTAATGTTCACCTGAAATAGGCAGACGTGATCGTGGTTTAATGTCTCATCTGAAGGAAGGCACCTCGCAGCAGTGTGGGCTCCTCTCATTACAGTCTAAGTCAGGACAGGGAATAAGCTCAACTTCCAATATGGGGCCCAAACCAATTACTTTATTACCCAAAGATGCCAAATAATTGATGTCTCCAAGCACTCGACTTGTGATGTGCCTGACTTTGGAATGCAGATTGAGTCCTGTGAAATGGGAAAGTGTTCCATTTCTACAACATCTCTCATCCCAAATTGAGCAACTAATTCACCTGCAAAAAGTAAAGTTAAATACAGTAAAACTCGTATAAGTCTTATCTTTACAAATCATATAATGAGCACATGAGCACTAGCCGGCCAGCTGTATTGAGTCGTGGGAAGTGTAGTCTTGACCCATCACTGTATGCACACTTACTGGCTGCTTTGAATTATGTTTGCGCAGTGTAGATTGATTAAGTCAGATTTTACACCACTTGTACAGTTTGCCTGTAACTATGCATATGGCATATTAAATGTTATGGTCTTGGCTTATGTGAGTTTTAATGTAATTATGGTACAGTTGTTGGATTTGACAAGAATTGCAAGAAAAATGATTTCTTTTGCTAATGTTTATTTCAAAATCAGTTGTCAGTTTAGATGTGGCCCTGACTTGTTCTGTCACTCACAGTAATGTGTAACCTCTCATCTTAATTTACGAAACTGACAGCAGAGCTTTAAAACCACTGTTGTTGATGGATGAAACTGAATATAGATTGTGCTTTTTTTTTAAAAAAAGCTTCTCTTAATGTTTCCTTTAAGTTTTTAAACATGGGTAAATGAATTACTATAGATTCCTTAAAATCATCAATTTCAAAGGAAGCAAATGTTGAGACTGAACAGCTTTAAATTCCACTAAACGGCTCTTCCAATAATCCATCTGGAAATAATAATGAAAGAGGTATTTTCAGATTTTCTGGAATTTTGAACGACGTATCCCACTAGAATTGGATGTGAAATATCTGTATTGTATCTGTGTAGAGGTTTGCACAGAACACGTAATCACGCTATATATTCTGTGAAGCGCTTTGAGGCGTTATCAGGCACTGTATCGAATGCCAGTATTATGGATACTCTGACTAAGTTTACCACTGGTGTGACACAGAGCCATGCAGATCAGGAAAGCCTTAGTTTGGCCATAAGAACAACTTTTTTTTAAGGAAGAGCTGAATATTAGGTTCAACTAGTCTTGTCTTTTTTTATCATCCCCATCCACCTGCCTTCTTAGGCTCCCCATCAGTCTCCCATCATTCCTTCTCTCCAAAAGTGTGTCAAGTTGCCTCTTGAACTAAATCCTGTGGCTTGTGCTCTGTTAGCAGATCTCAGCTAAGGCCGAAAAGGGAGCACAGTAATTATCTCCCTCCAGTCTTGGTTCATTGAGTGGTATAAATTGCTGTAATCCAGTAAACTGTGCTGGAATATTGCGTGTACGAGGGTAGATTTGTGTTTTGGCTCTCATGTCTCACATGGTTGTCTCGTCTATTAGCACCTCTAGCCTTACACTTCCTGACCCTGAGTGAATGAGGGACATGTAAGCTTTGCAGGTTCTGTGAAACTGTTCCCAAGTATGAGTCATTGCTTTTGGGTAAGGAGGAGGGCAAAACGAAAGTGCATTCAGTTGGAAACCTTTTGATTGCAATGTAAAATTTATATATCTAATTGGACACTTCGTGAGAAATACTGCAGTTAGTTTTCCTTCAGATGTAAGTGTGTGTGTGTTTCTTTTTTTTAAAAAAGGCCTCGGAAGAAATCTAAATAAATGCTTCCGGTGATTATATATAAAACATAATAATATTAGATGACGAGTATCCTGAAATTTCTTGTGGTATTCGTTTATGATTGCATTTTTCTCGTTTGTATGGGGTCATTTGTTTTGTGCTGGCAGTTGTCTGGCATTCCATGTCCTTGATGCTTTGTGACGTACATACACGTGGATTAACAGTTGTGACGTTGTTATCGCTGATCTAATGAGAAAATCTGCCTCAGCTTCTGCGTACAGCATAGATTCCACTCAATTACTTTTGTTACTCTCCTTCCATTCTGTTTCTCATGTTAAATACTTCTCTCTGAAAATATATTTCCTGTTTATGAAAATGTTTCATAAAATATTTCCTTTTTTGTGAAATTGGTGCTGCATTTTTGTGACTCCATTTACTCCTAAAGTGTGCAAAGGAAAGCTTTCTCCCTTTCACACCCAAACCGGCACTTTGTAACCTGTTCCCCAGACCTGTACAATTGCCTCTCCTCAACTTACAGGGATTCGACAATACTGGTTCATGTTTATTTATTCTAAAACTTTTTTCTCATTCCTTTTGTGGATGTGCTTTGGTTAGCGTCTGTGCTTCCCTGTACTTTCTGTGTGGATGCTCCGAGGCATGAAACGTGCACATTATGTTTGGTACACTAAACTACACCTGCACACAAACCTCCATTGAGCCATTACCCAAATTCTCTTATAGTGAAAGATAATCGATTGTCAGTTTATATTGAGGCCCAACTGATTACTTAGACAAAGATGTCACCATATAATTTGCTGTAAAGTTGATGAATGTTTGTGTGTGATGTTCACGTGGGTCATTTCCTTTGGCTGCCCGGTGATGCTTCTGGTTTCTATGTAATCGTTTAACAGTTCTGATAGTGAGAAGATTTTGACCTTTTATTTATTCCTGAAGTAGCCGAGACTGGTTCTGCCTTCTTCCCTTAGAGATTTTTGATAAGTTTTGAAAAATTGTACCGCATTTTATTATATGTGGTTCAGGTGGACAGAAAAGTTCCCAATGGCACAAATTAAAAAGAATGGAGTTTCTCCTGGTGTCCTGACCAACATTCCTCCAGATTAATTAACTAATCGCCCCTTGTGGGACTTTGCTGTACACAAAATGGCTACTGCGATCCTCCACAAAAAATCTCTACACTTGATAGTAATTGCTGTAAAGCACTTTAAGATGTTATAGTTACTATAAAAATGCAAATTCTTTCTCCCTTTTTGTGGACAATGACAAATTGCCCTCACTGAGCAATGAACCACTGACTTCTTGTTTTCAATGAAAATGTGTTCCAATTGACTTAAAATGAGATTAATAACATACTACATTTCCTTTTGGATAATGAAGTTGGTAATATTTTGCTTAAGAGCCATGACTGTGTTGTAATATACATTGTGATATTGTAATTCTTCTGATTATTAGCAAATGTGTAAAAAAATACTGATGTACTGCTTGCTGCCTATCAATTTGATGATCCTACCATTAAGTTAGTTCGCATCGGTGTTCCCAATGGTTTTGGAAACTGTCCTGACAGAGCAATGAATCATCTCTAAATGTGGTTTTCTCTTAAGTGTAGAACTGATCTTCTATAGTGTGTATTGTGTCATTTGAAGTTCCTTGCCTATTAAGTGTCCTGTAGAAGATGTAGCAGTATGTGCAATAATGGGTTAAGACTACTTGGAAGTCAAAATTGTGTAAATGAAATCTTAGGCAGTTTTGATAAGAACCCGAACGAGACTAGGATGCATGTACGACTTGGGCGATTATACCATTTATAAAGAAAAAAACCTATGTGAATGTACTGTATATACAAATTGAACCCAACCAGTTAAATATGTAACAGTTCTGGGTTTACAATGATAGACGGGCAGCATAACATTTTTTATATATGTATATTTAATTAAAATGATTTTCAAACAAACAAATAGAGTATTTCATTTAAAGTGAATCAACACAGAGGCGGTCTGCCTTTTTTTCTTAGCTCCTATTTTATGGGATTTCTTGTTCCTTTTCCAACGTTCTCAATCTGACAGATGCCATGTTTTTTATCACTGCTTTTGCAGTAGCAAGCCAGGAAGAACTTCTGGCACTGGGAGAACATGAGGTATGTTTTCTCTCTGCCAGGAAGGTTAAAAAATACCCCTTGACACCTTCAACATCGTTTTATAACAATCCCTTGCATTTGATACAGTGCTCCAAGTGATTCACAGGATATACTGTAAAGTGAATGGACTGTATATTTTGTGGGTGAAACGCAGCAGCCAATTCCGCACTGCAGTGTATTTATTGTGCCAGCTGCTAAACTGAGCTCCATTCAACTTTCGTGTTACTGTCCGTCACACAGTGAGGTTGAAATGAAGATGACCGTTCGACTCATTTCATCTCATTCACAGGATAGACCCAACTCTTGTCTTCCTGAGTCTCATTAAGCCTCGGGATGTGTGGGTCCAAATTTTACTCCTCATTTCCCATTGATGTCTCCTGGGCAGCACTGTCTGGCTACAGGAGCTATCTTCCTGTTGGGCAATTGAGTTTCACTTTTGCTTTCCTTTGTGCCATAACTACATACAACTACGTACAGAAGTGTCAGAAACAGCCCAGTGAGCAACCACCAGGCACTTCTAGCTCCAATAAAAGGGGTGGTGTTTACATCATAGGTTAGCGGATTGGCTAAATTCTTTAATACCTATGTATGCTTGTGATATGAAAGCAGTTTTCAAGGTCTGTCACATTGTCTGTCAGGGCAAGACTGCTGCCATTTTTTAAAACCAAAATGAGTCACTCAATCCACGACTGTGTGTGGGACACTGCTGTGCGCAACTGGCTGCCGCGCTTCACCCACCAAATACACTCACAATCATTACATTTTACAATATATTCTGTGAAGTGCTTTGAGCCGTCTCAAAATCGTGAAAAGGCGCTGTATCAATTGCAAGGATTATTATTATTTGTTGATTGTTAATCTGTAAATTTGTTGTTATACCCTTTTTTGTTTGTGGAAAGGAGTTTTTTTTATCCTCTGACAAAGTGAACCAACACCTTGCTTAATAGTAATTGATCTAACTTGCAACTGTGGGCCGCTACCATATATGAGGTCCACTATATAAATACAAGCTATTGTTTTTTTAAAAAACTTGCCTATTATAAGGACAGGTTTACCGCATCAAAGTGGAATTCTTTCAGCATGTACTTGTGCTCCGCTTTGTGCTGAGATTATATAATGCCATCTGTTTCATTTGATTGAATCCCATTATTCATCTATCATTCTGTTCCCAGGCAACTATTGAGCAAAAGTCTTCAGAGAAAATAGGAACTATATACTTAGGTTTTTTTAAAAAAAAAACTTCAAACCTACTGGTGGTGGAACGGGGCCAACTGGAAATCTATATCCTTTAGCTTCTGACAAAGGGAGTCAGTGGTCAATTCAGCTCTTTCAATCCAGACTGGGGTGGGGGGGGGTTAGAATGTGCCATTTTGACAATTTCCAATAATTGTAGATTAATGCTGTCTTTCAAATGGAGAACCGCTAAACCAGTGTCCCGTTTCGCAGTGTAAATCTGGATCTACATTAAAACAGGTCCAGGTTTTTCTCACCCAACTGAAAGCTGCAGGGTTGTTGGGGAATATTCTGCGGAGAGGTTGTGCCCTGCACACTTTTTCACAGTGGAAAAAAATAACAAATACAGCAGACATAGTCTGCGATTGCTAAAGCTGCTTTCAACTCTGCTGCTGACAAATGGTTAGCATTGTTTCAATTGGACTTTGTAAAACCTGAAGGAAATGTTACCCAATACCTTGCATGTGTATTCTGTGTGGGGAACCACATCTCCCAAACTGCTCTTGTTTGGGACATGGAGACGGAGTCTGAAACTCGCAGAGCTTCACAATGCTGTGCCTGCCACAGTCCAGGCCTTTCTAGAAAGAACGAATGGCAGAGTAACCCACTGCATATTTGGTAAAATACGTGAAATTCCAGAGAGAAAATAAGTCTGACATAATCCTTCCACCGTGTCTGCATTCTTATCCATTCTCCGTATTGTTTCATAAACTCTTACACTACCAATCTCTGGGCAAATTGGTATCAGGTGTATTCACCTCAGGCAAGAAATATTCAGTAAAATTTGAAACAACACTTGTGTGCATACTTTGCCATAACATGTAGTGACTCTTTATCTGTTGCACATAAAGCAACGCCCTGCAAGCAGCCGTGAAGAGAAACAACCAATTAGGCTGTTTAACTTTTCTAGAATTGATCTTATCTTTACCGTAAACGGAATTAAAGTGGAGACAGTTCGTGAAGTTTTATTTACCATTTTGCTGTTCTGCTTTATGAAAGAGTGGCTGGTCATTAAAATTGAGCAAACAAGTGGCTGTGCTTGTCTCGCAAAGAGGAAAAAAATACTCTCTTTGTGAGATGAGAAACGCAAGCGCAGTGTGTTTAGAATATGCGCAGAAATATATAAGGAAAATCGCACACTGATCTTCAATCAATGTAACTGGCAAGTGACATGGAGCCAAACTAGAAATAACTTTCCACATTTCTCTTGCTTTATTGCTATCTATTGCACCTCGTTGATTTTAAAAATCCTTTATGAAAGGGAAAGTTGCCAGCATTTTCCATGTTAATGCTGGAACAATTTGTGTCTTGGAACCTTATGGCTCCTGTCTGACCAGCTTTGAGTCTGGTTTGCTCATTTTTTTTTCCTCCCTGCCCCCCAATGAATAACTAGCATTTTGCCCACAAAACATACAGTTAATTCACTTTATAATATATTCTGTGAAACGCTTTGAGATATCTCAAAGACATGATAAGGCATTATATCAAACGCAAGGATTATTATTATACGTGGTGCTGACACTGATAATAATAATAATCCTTGCAATGCCTGTATTTCCTGAGAAAGGTGGTTTGATCTGCTCCTACCTTTAACACTCTGTTTATTTGTTCCCTCGATCCTTCCATTAACAATATTGCTGTTGGCACTTTTTGTTGCTCTCTAGGAGTTATTGAATCAGCAAGTGTTAATGGGTACAAGAGTGTGGGAGTATGCAGTCAGGTGTCGATCGGTTAGCAAAATGGGTGGGTATGTGGAATATGGAATTCAATATTCAGCAAAGCATGAAATAACAAACCGACTTATATTTTGGAATAGTATATTTGGGGTTAGAGTTAGTGAATGGACATGGTGTGGTAGACTTTACAGTGGATGAGGGACCCAATTACATAGATTGTTAAACGTGGGAGTGTGAAAGTTAGGAAGAATCTTTTGCACTGAAACCTGTCTCTGAGCCATCTTTTGAAGTGAGCTTGACCTCCTGTCTAGAATGTGAGCTGCAATAGGAAATCTCATCCGCAACCACTGATGGAGTTGGTAGCTTCAGGTGAGAATATCTTTGCGTTTCTCCCCTCTTGGCATGTTAGTTAGCAATAGATGCATAAAATTAATCTTAATGAATGTGTGGCCAGCCTGGCTTGTTGAGTGTTCCTCTTAACTGGATGTTCCCTGCTAGTTACTATCGCTTGAAAAGGACTCACAGTTTTGGCTGAAGTTTTATCAGTTCATTTTCAGCCTTCCAGGAAGTTTTAATTCCTTTTACTCTCACTTCATCACACCAATCGTCCACAAGGCAAGGGACCTCACAGATCAACCCAGGCTGACGTTCAGAGATTCGTACGGTGTAGCTGATAACTCCTCTGCTGTAAATGCAGAGAATAAACCCATTGTCCTTCACCGATTGCTGTCACAGAGTTGATTTTTTTAAAAAAAAATTAAAGTGTAACTGGTTTTAAATCTCATGTTGTCATTCTCAGTCGTTACAGTAATTATGAAGGCCCAGGGTTTAAATCGTATTAATGTCGTCGAGTGGAATTCCAGAGTCCACGAAGACGGTCGATTCCATAAATTTGATTCTGATGACCTTCTAAATCTGACAAAGGATTATTGTAAAAGATTAATTACTTCAGGCTCTGGAAAAGTAACCGTACCCAGTGCTGCATGGTGATTCGCAAGCCCTTTCCTGATGGCAGGCCTGTCTTTTAGTTTAAAGTATATCATGTACACAAAACAATTCTACAATACTGCTTCCATGGAACAAGCAGAGTACTGTCCTGTGTCCCAGTTGACGTTGTTTTAGCATGTTTAAACCATTTAAACTAGCCGTATGCTTCTCATACCTTGTACTGAGCATATAATGTCACATTTGTTCAGCAGCCTAATTAAATTTTACGACCCTTTGGTAAACAGTGGAGAAATTGCCTGCCTTTTGGTTTAAATTTCATTTCGTTTGGATTCACCAGTGTAAGTTCAGAGCATCGAGAGACGACAATCTCTAATAAATTGTTCATTTATGATGGAGCCTTTGCTGTACAGTAACCACTGAGTGTTTACATGAGCACGTGAAGCACTGATATTGGGGTGTGTGTGACTGCAAAACACATTATGCAGTCGAAGCAGTAGGAAAGATGATGAACCCTTGTAATCACCTCTCCGTATTTGTGCTCCCCTTGGCCCGAAGGAGCAAAACCATCTGAGAATGCACTCCCATCAGTAATGGATCAGCTACCTTGTCTACGGACTTTTCACTAGTAAATCTGGGAAAGGTGATTGTGTACACTTTGAATTGGAACTTTTTTTTCCCCCCGGAAATGTTCAGTCCACAAGTAGTGGAATTCTCCTGTATGGAGTTAGAATTGGGCTGCGAAGGGGAATCAGCCACAACGGAGTACAACTTGGAGAGGACTCGCCCTTTTTGTACATCATCTGCTCTAAATCTCTCCTGATTTGGGGGAACAAATGGCTAAACAAACCCCTGCTCGGGTCCAAACCCCTGACTATTCAACGCCTTGGGACGTCCTCCCGATGTGAAAGGCATTACACAGATGTAATTTGTTGTATTGCAGAAATCTTTTTTCACACTGTTAGAATTCCCATTTAGTTGTCTTTACTGACTGTATGATGGCAATCTCTCAAAGGGCTGTAAATGTTTCTGTGAACATGAAACAACATGTAACTATCAGAGCATAATGTTGCAAGTGCTTAATTTTCGTTCCACTTGAGTCACCGGATGTCAACACTTGGGGAATTTCCTCGATGATGCAAATCCATGGGATAATAGCAGAAAATATTGTCATATCATGAGCATTATGAAATATAGTTTACATTTGTGAAACTCACTGATTGCAATATCCTCAATCTTACACTGATTCACAGCATGTCTTGTCAGCACCAATATAGACAGTGAGCAGCATTGTTTACAAATACTGAAGTTGGACTAAAATATGAGTGGATTTCCAGTTCGTGTGTTCTGGCTCCCATGTCTGCCTTGCGCTTTGTACTCTCTGTGTTACGAGTTACATTAGCTTCAGTTAATAAAAATATTGAATACTGCTAGTATTCTAGGTTACAGCTTTCTGAAAACGCCATTTATATCTCTGGAAAGCTAGGATTGCAAGTCCTATAATTATAATAATCCTTGGATTTGATATAGCACCTTATCACGTCTTCGAGATGTCTCAAAGTGCTTCCGAGAATATACCGTGAAGTGAATTGACTATATTTTGTGGGAGAAATAATATATATTATGAAAAAAAAAGGCCTGTAGGAAATGCAGTTGATTTTGTAAATTGCCCTTGTGCCTTTTTACAGCTGATCAATTCCTACCAGGATAGCTAAACTATTCTGACCTGGTTGTTATCTTAGCCAACAGGAAGCACTGTGATAAATTCACAGATAATAGAAAACTAAGTTGAGTTTCCACAGCAGGGTTATCACAAAATCTTGGTAATATATCCCGAACACAACTCCAACAATAGCAAAATATTAAATATTGTATGTTATTTAATTCACTATGTAATTCACATTTCCATTGAAATCTCTTGTGAATTTAATTATGGGGTTTTATGTGGTTATTTTCATTAAAATGTAGATGTTCTGCTCAAACTTTCAGAATTAATCCTAGCTTCTGTTTTTTATTCTTAGCCTAAATAAGGCTCTGTCCATTCTCGTCTCCAGTTTCTGTGAATCTTGCCTATAAGTCTCCTTCCCTCTGTACATATTGGGAAAGTGTGAGGAAGCATAGTGGAAGCTGCTCACTCACTGCAATTTAGCAGTTGACTCAAGAGGGATATGATGTGAAAGAGAAAATTCATGTTTTCAGATTCAATCCTGAGCAGTAAAAATCGGGAATAAATATTTGAGAAACATGTCTTATTGGGTTACCACCATTTGTTAAGTGCAGACTGGATGCAGTATGTCGTGAGATGTTTCTTTGGGAAACATGGTTCCACGATTCAGTAGTTGGAAAGTTGTCCCCATTTTTCACAGGGAGTTCAACAGCCACCACCAGAACTCCAAAGTTTTTCTCCCTTTTAATATTCCCTGAGGGGGTGTACATCATCTGTTTGTATGCAAGGAGTTAAGTTAAATGAATAATGTTTGTACTTCGTCTCGCACCTTATTCCATCAAAATATCTCAAAGCAGTTCGCACAGTGGTTCACTTTTTGAAGTGCACGGTCTGTGGCAAATTCTCAAAAGATTGAGAAATACCATGCCTAGGGTAGGTAATCAATAATTCAGATCTGTCACCAGCAGACAAGATATAAGGGCAGAATAAAAGAATATTTTATCTGTACAAGAATTCATGATGGACAAAGTTTTTAAAAAAAAAGTCAGGGCTGAAGCAGTGATTATTAGAGCAGCTTTGCTGAGCAGCCTGGAGTGAGGGACAAACACGGGCTTAATGTCCATTCCCAATCCCAAGCCTTGCTCAGCGGGAGGAAAGACATGGAGCAGTGGGCAAAGAGATGCACTTGATTGTTCACCTCCTGATGATCTGTTCCAGGGCTTTGGCACTGATCTGGATGCTCTGTCTACTCGCTCTCTTGGCGTTGACGGTGTTTGGATCAAGCAGACAAAAGATGGGGAGAGAGAGAGGAGGGAATGATGGAATAATAAGGAAATTAAGCTGAAAAGGATCTATGAAATTGGTGCTTCTAAACTTTTAAATTGCAAGAGTTAATAAATTTTAAAAATGCACTTCTGAAATATTGGAAACCGCAATACGTTGAAACTCTTTCATTGATTGGCTGTTTTGAAATGTTAGTTCATCCTTCAGTCATCATAAGTACTTACAGTTGTGTTCTGTGCAATGAAGAGATTCTCTTAGACATTCTCTATGTCTAAGATTCCCACTCCTACGCATGAAAATACAGAATAAAATCAGAATTGTGAAAGTATAATGATAATAAACCTTGCATTTGATATCGCGCCTTATCACGTCTTCGAGATGTCTCAAAGTGCTTCACAGAATATACTGTAAAGTGGATTGACTGTATATTTTGTGGGTGAATCGCCAATATGTTGGTGCTGACAGTGTTTTTTGCAATGTTTTCTAGCCTACCCAAAGAAACTAATGTGGAGGAATTCAGCTGTGACCACTGTGGTGACTTGAGAATGCACTGCTCATCAAAGAATGTACAAAAGAAGACTGAAATGGAGGATTGGTCGAGAGCTTCGATGGAGCTAATCTTATAGTTGACTCGTTGCTTCCTTTGTGATGATGTTCTGAAATTCCCAAGTTCTGGCATTGTGGGGTTTGCATGGCAAAGTAACCGTGGAGAAGCCAGGCTATCACAAACTGATGGATTTTGACAAGAGAGGAGGGAGGGGTGAAATGGAAGAAACAAAAAGAATGTCTAAATCTGGTGGTCGGGGAGCCAATTGTGGCCGGAGTACGGGGACCAGCTCCGGAGTCTTAATGGTGGGTCCCAACTTCCGAGTGGGGAAGAAGATTGGATGTGGGAATTTTGGAGAGCTTCGTCTAGGTAAGAGACGATTGGTTTGCTTGTTTCTGGCGTTGCCTCCCTGTTGCGATGTGTTTTTGTTCTCGGCGGAATGATTGTTTGAGTTATGCCATGAACTGGATGTCCAGTGGTATTGAAGCTTAATAAGGATACCTCATTAATAGATTACCCTTAATGATTAATTTTTAATTGGCCCATTGAGCACATGGCTTCCCAGGATGATGTGTAAGATTTCCAGCCTTTTAATCTATGCTGCACAAATCCTTACTGATTTTCTTTTTTCTCTTTTCCCCGTCCATCTCTGATGTTGCCACTACTTATTAATAATTACAGTTTTGTTGGGATGAGAGGGTGAGATGAACGTACTGCTTCAAATTGGCCCTGTAATGTTTGTTAGACAATATTTCTAATCTTGTTTTATTGCTGTACAGAATAGATTTTTCAACTTTGTTTTTAAATGGCGACCTGTTCCGTGTGAATGAGTTAATTGGTAATTAATTGATAGATAAAAACTAACCAGTAAAACTACCTCTGGTGTTTCTAAACAATTAAATTGCAAGAGTTTACCTCTGCTTTATTTCACAATTGAAGACAATTTTTCCATTTAAATGTAATTTTCTGGGAATACCAAATTAATATGTTATACACTTGTATATTTTTCCCATCCAACAGAAAATGCATAGACTTGTGAAAGATGTGGCCTTTTCTGTAATTATAGCACTGAAATGTGCACATTTTATCTGATTGTGGATTACACATGAATTGTCTCCTATTTTAATTATTTTTGTATTTGCTTTATCCAGGGAAAAATTTGTACACAAATGAGTATGTGGCCATTAAACTGGTAAGTTGCAGTTTAAGTGCCTGTTCTTTGTTGTATCTGTAGCAGCAATAAAGATGAAGTCCAGAACTACTGACACTAAGATATTTGCTCGCACCTCTTGCCCAACTATGAGAGAAGAAATGTTTGTTGTTCAATGTATTAGCACTTGTGTCGCCATAGCCACGCTGGGCCCACAATGCAAAGGATCCTTTTCCCTCTGGCCAAATGGTGCAGTTGAACAAGTTTAAAGGAATGCCAGGTTTGGTTGAACAGGGTGGAAATCCAAATTCATTGTGCGGAATAAATGGTTATGTTTATGTTTACTGTTCAGCAGATCTTTATACTAATATTGTTCATATGTTTTCTAGGAACCTATAAAATCCAGAGCTCCACAACTTCATTTGGAGTACAGATTCTACAAGCAGCTGGGAAATGCAGGTAGGAAATGGGTGTGAATGATTGTGTCTGTCGTTCAGAACTGGTGAGAATATTCTGTCGCTCTTAACAGTGTTTGCTAACCTTGCAAAAACAAATCAAACTTATGTAACTTATCTGTAGATGTGTCTTGCTTATCAATGGTTATGTTAAGTAGTTCTTGTTGTCTAGGATGAAAGAGGCTGTGGTAACCAAAGGAACCGACCATGAATAATGTCCATTTCTAGTTTTGCTTCCTTTTTTGTCAATTTAATAACAGAACCACCACTTACTGCTTCCACCCCCATTTTCACCTGAGCTATTTCTTGGTTAGTTGGGGGGGGGGAGGTGGTAAGTGGTGATTGGAATTCAATTGTTTCTCCCCAAAAAAAACCTATGGGATGCTACCTCACTGTTTTATTGACAGACAGTGAATCAAACCGTCCCCTGCTATATGGCAAACAGTACAGTGCCTGCTGGACATCAGAGGAGCTCTAAACTCTTGTGCTTTAATATTTTCAAAAAATATTCCGTCATCCCCCCCCCCCCCACTCCAGCAGGCTGCTGCAGCTCGCTCGGAAAACCTGCCTTTTTTAATTGACTCCTGAAACCGGAGCATTGGAGAATCAAGGCACAAAATAATGTATCAAAACATGGGGAGTAATGTGAGACGCAGCAAACCAATTCTTGAAGTGCTAAACACCTGCTCCGTCTGGGAAGTGGGATTCTCGCTGTGATTGGAAGCTACTGATTAAATGCATTTTGCTTTGACAAGATACTGATTTCTATGTTTTATTTCCCCCAAACTGCAGCAGACGCAGAGAGGTTTACACCTTGCTCTCTTTGGCAATAGCTAATTGGAAACTGCTTCTCCCCAATTTGATGTGCTGCGTATTGTCTGTGTAATCGGTGTTCTGTGTAACAACAAATTGTAGTATCCTGGCTTGGGAAAAATCTCTCCCTAAAGGTCAGTGGTCCTCAGTCCTTCAGAGAGAGAGCGAGAGAGAGGAAGAATGGGGGATGCTTCTATTTCAATCTATAATTGCACATTCTGCACTATTGCAGCCAGATTGCATCACCATCTAAATTAAATCATAAAACAGAGTTGTGCTGTTACAAGGGTTTGTATTTTGTTTTTCAGGGCTGTGTAATGCGTTTGAATGATTTTTCTGCTCTGGAGATTATTGGACATCTCTTTGGTGGAGTGCTTTCCAGGGGGTAATAATCCCTTAAAAAAAATTGGTCACTCAGTCCACAATTGTTTGTGGGACACTGTTGTGCGCAATTGGTTGCCACATTTCGCCCACAAAATACACAGTCAATCCACTGGACAATATATTCTGTGAAGCGCCTTGAGACATCTCAATAGAATGATAAATGCAAGTATTGTTATGAAGTGTAACTGGGCTAGAGAGGTGATAATTAGTCAAGAGATTGCGCTCTTGTCAGTTACCTTGAGTTCTCTATGGGAATGGCTCCCGAGTCGTGGTGTGAGGAACAGGAGCGAGTGATCTCTCCTCCTTGCTCCAATCCTGCTAGTGTTCAATCCCCCGAGGCTCATACATGAATAATGGCTTCTCGGGTGAAGCTCTTGAGGGCAAATCCCAGTGGCAGGAATGAAAATGTCACTAGTCGGAGAGAAAAATGAGCACTTTCCTATTATAATTCTACACAATTTTCACTTGTTGAGCCGCTCAATAATGGTTTCCTTGTCTCTTTTCAGAGGGAATTCCTCAGGTTTACTACTTTGGCCCCTGTGGGAAGTACAACGCCATGGTACTGGAGTTACTGGGACCTAGCTTGGAGGATTTATTTGATCTTTGTGATCGGACATTTTCACTTAAAACTGTACTAATGATCGCTATACAGTTGGTAAGTAGGACATTCTGCCAACCATTGCTGTGTGAAGGGAGGTTGGGTTCACCAGATTCATTGGGAAAGTAGTCGATGTACAATTGGGGTTTGCTCTGCTGTACTTTGCGGATGCTGACCTCGGCATTGTGGTTTTGTCTCTCAGATTACACGGATGGAATTTGTACACAGTAAAAGTTTGATATACAGAGACGTTAAGCCGGAGAATTTCTTAGTGGGACGACCGGGGAGTAAACGACAGCATACCATTCACATCATAGACTTTGGCCTTGCCAAAGAATACATAGATCCAGAGACCAAAAAGCACATCCCGTACCGAGAGCACAAGAGTTTAACCGGGACGGCACGATACATGAGTATAAACACACATCTGGGCAAAGGTAAGCTGTGAGGATGCTGGTTGAGCAAGCGCCTCCTAGTGGCGCAGGGCTGCATGGTCACTGTTGCGATCGGCCATGAATCTGTATGTTGCATCCGATCACTTTCGAGTTGCTTTTAATTTCACTGCCAACTTCCTTTTTTGCTGCTTCTCAGTTGACTGCTTTGTAGCTCCTATCCTGCTTGCACCACATTTAATAGCAGTAAGCCTTGCATTTTTCATTTTTTGTGTTTACGTCTCATGTGTTTATGTTATAATATGAATATTTTGATTCCAATATAGAGTTTTACAGCGCAAAGGGAAGCCACTCTTCTCTTGCTTTTGGTGTCTCTCTGACTGCCTGTATACTGGGAAAGATCTGATCAGTTTCAACTTTTTTATTATATATATATATATGAACATAAAAACTTGCTAGTTGAAAGAAGACCAACGTCCATCCAATTCACCTTCCACCATATCACTTGATATGTCATGTGCCAAACTGTATACCGTATTCTGAGATATTATTTATATAGTAGGAGCTTCCAATACTCTGTGGATGTATAAGATTAGAAACTCCCACGGTTTGCAAAGTGGGCTTTTATTTGAGCTGAGTTCGGCTGGTGCAAAAACACAGCTGGGCATTTATTCACGAGGGAGGGGGGTAAGGGGGGGAACATTACCCAGTACAAGACTGCTCTTACACGCGTCTCCTTCTGGTTTTCTTAAGAACTCACTTTCACAGGTTTGATTGCTTTCTGCCAAATCGTGCCCAGGGAACCGTAGGAGATGAGGTTTTTATAAAGAAAATCAATCCAATATCCAATTGCTTTTATCGTTCTACAAACACTCGTACACTTTTCATCTTTCAAAAGATGCCCCCCAAAAATGTTTTTATCGCGGACAACTAAAGCAAAGTTGATGTAGAACTTGGCAGCTCACGTGTTCCTCTGCAATAACTGGATGTGAATTGTGCGATGTATTTGTTCACAGAACAAAGTCGAAGGGATGACCTCGAAGCACTAGGGCACATGTTTATGTACTTCCTCCGAGGTAGCTTGCCATGGCAAGGTCTCAAGGTGAGTGAAACCCTAGACTGCAGGTTAAGTTATTCATGTCAGAGTATTGCTCTTGTGAGGAATATTGAGGAGCAGAATATGGCGCTATGTGGACAGGTCTGCTTTCTGTAGTTCAGTTTGATCATTTTCACAACTTTTTAAGGCTGCAGTATACTGTCAGAAGTGACATGTTAGCAAAGCCTGATTGTTTGGGGAAACTCAATGGATATAGTTGGTTGTGTTTAACTTTTTGCTGGTTTACATGTTTTGGCATTCTTCCCAGTATTTCTAAGTTGACTCCCTGTTGATTTGTTGGTTTCTCACCAGGAAGTCTGTGACTGGTAAATAATTAGTATTCAATGCCTCGGAAATCTGAGTATCAAAATGCTTTTTGAGGCCCAGGGAGGAGGCTTTGAGGTCAGTCAGTGGTGGAGGTCCCTGTATAGTTATTTCCCTTCAGAGAAACAAATCATTGACTGACTCTTTACAGATGTCCTCTTAACATACTGTATTATAAATGTCATTTCAAATTACACTTATTTGCTGATGTGTCAAGTTACATTCTGTATGGAACTGTGTTGTGTGTGTTCTAGGCTGACACATTAAAAGAGAGATATCAGAAAATAGGAGACACCAAGCGAGCTACACCAATTGAAGTCTTATGTGATAACTTTCCAGGTTTGAGACGTTTTTTCTTTTTAAAATAAGCTAAATAGCCTAGGATACAATCTCTGTAGAACTGTACTTTTGTTCATTGTTCAAAATGATTGCTAATTCCTTGATTATAGCACGTGCACATCAAGAGAGAAAGTGACTGTCTTAAGGATAAGTGCTATCAGTGGTCTGATCTGTGTCCGAGTATTCACACTTGTAGGAAAGTTGTGGTTCAGAATCGATGGGGATGGGAAGCAAGATATCATCTCTTTCGGTTTCCTAAACAGACACAGAAAAGAAAAAGATGGCCTTCAATTGGTCTGAAGATAGACTAATGCTAACACCAGTGTTGTGTCGTGCAGTCCAAGTCCCTTACATATAGTTGCCTCCAAACTGAACTTCCGAAATAGATAACTGCAGACTTCAGTTGAAGAATGTTGTCAAACCAGTTGTCCCAAAAATAGACTGAAACGGGTTGAGCATAATTGTTGTTATGTTGACTTTCCTGCTCTCAAGTTTCCATCCTCTAGAATTGCTGTGACCACGAGAGAGATGTAGAACTTGACTTCATTTCATGTCTGTGTTTTAGAAGAAATGGCAACATATCTCCGCTATGTGCGAAGACTCGACTTTTTTGAGAAACCAGATTACGAATACCTGCGGAAACTCTTCACAGATTTGTTTGACAGGAATGGCTTTGTGTTTGATTACGAATACGATTGGGTTGGCAAACCAATAGTAAGTATTTATAAATTTCACAATGGCTATTCAGACTCTTGTTTTTCCCTCTGAGCACCTCAGAACCGCAAGATAATGTGAGTCGTATAACCAGGTGCCCCAGGTCTAACCGGACAAAAGAAAAGATGCTCATTGAATGAAGTATTAAACTCCTTCCAAGATTTGAACACATCCAAAAGGGACAAGCTTGGCTTCTGACTCTGTAAAAGCATAGTCTGATGCTTTGCCCACCACATCAGTTACCAGGGTCAGTGCTGCCCCAAATTGGCTGATCTTATCTGGAGGTGGGTGTACACCACTATAATTGGCCTCAGTGTCATAGTCGAGATGAAAGTTGCCAGGGTTCTTTTTGCTGATTGTGGTCGGAAACATTCGTGCTTGTGGTTGTCTAAGGAAGACCTTATCAGGCTCAACAGCAAAACTCTACACTTTAACACCATGTCTGGGCTCACACTTAGGCAAGATATCAAACTGCTTCCGGCAGACAGGGATTGTCCTGAGGCGTCGTCTTCAGGATAGATGGGACTTAGTGAATAATTCAAGGATAAAAAGTATTTTTGTATTGCCTTAAATATTAATCTTTTTATTACAACTTCAGCCAACTCCCATTGGTTCAATCCACGCTGACATGGCGCTCTCTCCAACCAACCGAGATAAAGCACAGCAACAAACCAAACATCAGGTAAGGAGCAGGGAATGAGATTCTCGAGTGATGATCTACATTAGATCTGTAAATGTGTGACACATACGTACGCACCTACACCACCGTTCTAATGTTGCCCATACAATTACACCCCATGTTACATCTGGTTGCTGCTGGCATCACTTCTTACGTCCGGTACAGACTGATGGGCCAGCTTCCTGTACTTGTGCTAGCCCGGCTAGTGAGGCACGCAGGAAGGTGGCCAGTCATTGCTGCAGTTCACTGCACTTCCGGCTGCTGTGGGTCCACAGGACACTCGCATCATAAGCAAACCTGGGCTTCAGTGAGGCTCCTGGTCACAGCGATGCCTTCTAATTGATGCCATTCAGACTGGGCAGCGAAGTGTGGCTTGATTCTAAAGATCCGTTCACAATAAACCAACCCCCTCCAGATTCCATCCAGCAGCTCTAAAATGTCCACTGCTGTCTGCCCCCCACTGTATTCCGTCGCACAGCAGACCTGCTTACCTGCTGAATGGTGTGTGTGAACGCTGCCATTATCTTGCATTAGGTTGAATTGCACCTTTTTATTTGGGCTTTAAACTGGTATCTGAAGAGTAATGTGATTTTATTTATTTGGATCTGTGGGAAATTGCCATGAATTCAGGTGTCTGATATTCAGGTACACAGTACAGTGAAGCCTTGGCACTGGGTATTTGTGGAATATTGATCTTCAGTGTTTACCCACTTGGCCATTCGATGAGCACAATGACATCTTTCTACCTAATCTGGTCCATTATAGACAGCAACACAAACTGGGCTATGTGTTGGTGAGATCACAGCAGCACGACTGTGATGGGTTTCTGTAGCTGGCTGCTAGACTGTGGTGTATTATACTCTGCCTACTGCTTAGTGTGTGGAATGTGGCAGGAGTTGGACTCCAGCATGTCGGCTGATGAGAGATTTGCCAACACTTTTCTTCTCATGGTCTTAACTATTAGTATTAACGGATGTGACCCCAATCCAGGCTAAATGTACACCGTGGCTTGTAACTGGGCATGTGAACATGCTCGGTTAAAGCATCCTTTACATTTGTGGTTTTAATTTAACCATTTCATTCTCATTGGTTTACTCCCAATAATTCAACAATATTCTCCTTGTATCTGTTCTGTATACAAGATGTGCATGTCGTACATACACCATCACAACTGGAATTTGTCACTTGTGCAAGGGTTACAATTTCAGGTTCAGTTTGAGTAGAAAGGTGGGTTGTGTTGGTCAAATGCCTTGAAATGACCATCAATCTTGTTTGTACATCAGGTGCAATTTTTGTTGTTGTGAACTTTGGAGTATAATCGCAGCAACTGATCATACACATATTATATACACACACACACAGAAAGTTTAGGCCCAAATGACCGTGGACAAGTCTTGGATTGGCGATGTGAAGCTGTCAGGCACACATTAACTTGGGGTGTGTATGTACCATGGCTGACGAACGATTTGCACCTGAATATCAGTCCTAAGTTGCACTCATCTTAGTAAACAATACATATCTGAAATAATAATAATACTGATGATCCTTATAATTGATCTAGCCCTTTTACGTTGGGACATCTCAAAGCACTTCACAGGATTCACTGTAAAGTGTAAGGACTATTTTGTAGGTGAATATATGTTTTGGTTTATACAGCGTTAAGACTTACTTGTATTTTCCAGTGGGATCATTTCAGTCTTTAAGTTAGAGATCTTATTTGTTAGCTTAGAGCCCGGGTAAACAAATAACAAACAATATAGCTCTTTATCACGTCTTTGAGACGTCTTAAAGTGCTTCACAGGATACACTGTAAAGTGAACTGATTGTGTATTTTGTGGGTGATACACCAGGATGGTCCTGTAGCTAAACCATTGCCTTTATTTTTGTTTGCTGCTCACTGTATCGCTTCACTTACAGTCAATACTCCTCACTTTGCTTTACTCTTAACACACTCTGCAATTTTAATTTTGCCGATTTATTTAATGATTTGCATGTGTATAATTGCTCAGGTTCTGCTTGCTTTGAGCATGATTTTCCCCTCATGTTTTTTTTGTTTTCCTTCTGTCTTGTCTATTTTTTTTTAAACATTGGCAGTTAGCAGATCGCAATGGAGCATGTGAACCTCAGGCCAGTCGCCAGCCCAGTGCCCATCATGTGGGAACACACCTAGCGTCTGACAGGCTCGAGGGTTCTGTACAGGTACACTCTGCAAAGCGCCGCACCTTCAAACCCACCTTTGGTGTATTGCTCATTAAACACTGTGTCCTCTTTCCAAACCAACCCTGGGGACTTAACTTCTGTTTGAATGTTTGGTTTCCTTATTGAAAGCGGGGACATCAAGTCCCTAAGCTCCCAATTCTCTTTTAGCTTTCCCAGCTCAATCTGATATTGTCGTACAGGGCGAGAGCAGTTGCAGTGGTTGATGCACACCCAATGCTGGAGAACTGGCTTTCCCATTGTAGTGCTGTAATGAAGTGGAGAAACCAAGGTCCCGCATGCTGTGATTCCAGTTCAGGGCTTTGATTCCCAGCCCATTGACCACGGGTCATTTTGACACTTTGTGGCTGGAGGTGGGTCTGGCCCACTGGTGTTCATCCAGGAATGCATGCAGAGAATGTGATCCTCAAAGTTTACATTAGGATGGCTATAATAGCTCTTCAGTCAAGTATCGTGAGACTGGTCACAGCTCGTAGACACCTAAAACAGGAGAGTCAAAGCTTTGATGCCAGCTTTGGGCTGAGTTAGCAGATTTCAGTCAGGTCAGCAGTGGTTGTACCTCTGCAACCTGGATAAGTTCCAATGCATAAAGCTTTCAGTTGTCTGCTATTCTCGCATGCACATATACACACAACGCCTACAGAAAATTCCAATCAACTGTCTACGGCAATTGCAAAATAGTTGAATATTGAGCTGACTTTGCCTGTTGCTTATTGATTGTGTTGGAAGCATTTCCGTTTCAATCCATGTTTTCCTGGTCCCAGAGTATTGAATAATACACAAACGTTTCTTCCTTTGGGGCGACCACAAGTCATTGGCAGGAAAGAGCGGCTTTGACTGACTGCCCCTGACGTCCTGATCTCACAGCCTACACAGGGCTGGTAATGGTCATATCTGCAATCTTAAATGGTCTATAAAAGGAAGGTGATCATACGGCGGGATTTATAATTGTTCTGCATCTCAAAGATTGGTACAGTGTGCAAGATACAACACTACTTCACTATTTGGGAACCCTTTCAGCATCTCTCTTGCATTTCATGATGGTATGAAAGGCTCATCAATTGAGCTTCTCTGTCTTCCCTCTCTAGTTATGTATCTCTGCAACCCTGAGACAGTTGGTCTATGTGACAGTCAGTTTGTTCAGTTTTGCGTCATCTTATGACGTTAACCTTTTGTGGTGTTGTTCTGCACTATACCTTGCTGAGGAGTGTAGCATTTTAACGTTTTGCAGCATCTTTTGGCTCGCGTTATGTGTCCTATTTGCCAACGAGGACTTAATAATAACATCCTTTTTCAATTCCTGATTAAGCAAAGGGAACACTTCCTGATTGCTGCTCACTCTGCAAAGAGATCTAGAGATTGCAACCATGCAGTGATCCTCAAAGAAGGTTGACTCTAGTAAACCTTGGTATACAGTGTGTGGCTATTGTAAGAGGAATTACAGTTTGCTGCTGCGTCCTTAGTGCCATCTCTAGGGGAATTGACCGCTCTTTCCAGCCATGCAGGTTCTGGTTCTCTCGTCTCTAAATGTTCTTGTCCTGGATTATTCGATTGTGCTTTTAATGTTAATTATGTTATACATAAAATCTTCAACAATGAAGTAAAAGTTTACTTTTCGAATGTTTTTGAAGGTGGTGAGTTCAACGAATGGAGAACTTAACACTGATGACCCCACGGCAGGACACTCCAATGCGCCTATCACAGCCCCAGCAGAGATTGAAGTGGCAGATGATACCAGGTACGACCCACTGTCCTGTCCAGGTTTCTGTCCAGCCTGACGATCGTTTCCGTGTAATAAATGTCGAAAACCCACATCCAGCTGAGCTCCTGGAGAGAGAGGTTTGTGTTCAAGCTCTGTACGTGGATCTTGTTGAAAAGAACACAGAGCGTTGTACTCCATGAGGTCTGTTATCTCAAAAATGGTTTAAGACAAGAAATGGGATGATATAGGCAGTGGGGTGGATGGTGGTGGGTTGGTACTGTCACTCCCCCCCACCCCCCTGTATCTGTTCTGATTTGTGTCTTTGAAACAATGAAATGTAAAATTAATTTAACCACAGAAAACGCTGTAATTAAGCAAGAATTGTCAGTTGGCAATCAAAGAGAATAAGGATAAGAGAGCTAGATGGTGTGGGTGATGGAATTGGCATGTGTACAGCAACGTCTGTTGTGGTTGAGGCACATTCATTGATTGAGTCGATGAAGACCTATGGCAGGACACTCCAATGCGTCTAGTATCTGTAGACAAATGACCCTGATTGTTTTAAGGCTGAAATGGATGTTTTTCCTCTGCAGGTGCTGCTGTTTCTTTAACAGGAGGAAGAGGAAAACTATTCAGCGCCATAAGTGACTTTGACAGCTGCTGTGAGGTTTACATGTGTGCTCTGCAACTTTCCAGTCACGATAGATTCAGAAACCCATCCCTTTTGTGGCAGGCATCTCTATCTGCTGTTGTCTACCATCTTGACTCCTGTGCCCAGTGTGTTGGGCTGCTGACATTGGCACTCTTTCCTGCTGTGAAACTCATACAGGTTGTGGACTTGACAAAATTCACCATTGCAAAGTTTTAAACAGCCCATTTCTGTGGGGATTCACAACAACACACAAAAAAAACATTTGTTTTTGAAAATCAACACGAGAAGCTCAGCATTAAGTAGGATTAGTCTCTCGGTGGGATCAAGGCAAGGAGCATCGAGGGCAAGTTTTTACAAAGATCCCCTCCCCCCCGCCCCCATGGAGGAAAAAGGGGCAGCAAATGGTTACTTCAAGATTGTAACTCTGGCTGTTGGCACAATCGGAAGCACAACCTAAGATGTGCTTAGTTCCTCTCCTGTGTTCTAGAGCAAGTCAAACATTTCTCCTTTGTTTTTTTGGTCAACGTGAATGCGTGTTTTCTCGCAGTGGGGGGTGATGTCCATGGTCAGGCTTTCCCTCAGCGGGTATTGCGCTTTCCATAACTGTGTGTAAAGAGCTTTTTAATGGGGTCTGATTGTGCAAACACTTCTTTCCGCATATCTTGTCTAAGGGAATACAAAAACCGGTGGGAAATGCAGCATGTTCTTAAATGTAATCATGACCGTGTAATGTTTGCAAAGTGTAAATGAGGCTGTTGTCTTATTGAACTGGGTAGAGTTAGGACCTGGTAGTTCACAGAAATTTTCAAATGGGGGAAGAGAGAAAAAAAAATCTGGAGATTTTTTTTGAGTTGTGGCAATGAGGCCAGAGGTGGGCATGTGATGGCTTCCTTATGGCGAGCTTAGATTCAGGCCTTTCTGTGGAGGAATGAGCCAGACCAGGGCAGAGCAGCCGGCTTGCTTAGTCAGGGACAGTTTTTGCACAGTTCATGGCTTCTTGCATAATCGTACTACACACCCAGGAGAGATTGGAGCCTTGATTGGTTGTCAGTAAATCGTAGAGGAACAACGTTAATGGAAAGCCTCCCACAGTTTGAAACTATTTGACGATGATAAGGCGCAAAGCAAAGCTTCTCTAGACAGACCAGCGTTCAGCTACAGGTACATTTGTCCGGAAGGAAGTAGGCATAAGGACTCCTCCGAATCAGCCGTTTATTATTGTAGATGAAATGGCAACGAGAAGGAATTTTTCTTTCAGTAAGTTATTATTGATTCACGTGTTTAGGATGAGCAAATAGCTCCAGGTTTCTGAAGACTTTGTTGGAAAGCTAATGAAGCAATGAACAGTGACACAGTCCCTTCACATCAGGATCTGAAGCCACGGCTGCTCAGCCCCCCCTGAAGTCGGACACAAGTTCATTGGATTTTTGAAGCCACACCTAGCTTTACCCATTGCTTTCATCCTGGCTCAAAGCTTTTAATAAACCACTCATTTTGAACAGGGGTGGGAGTTAGTTGTTGAAAAACAAAGATTTTATGTACAATTTTAATTGCAAAATCTACTGTTTTATTTCCAAGTGCATTTCCTTTCAATCTTGTACCATTTTAGAATACTCTCTTCCTATTTAGTACAAAGTTGCAGGTTCTACTCAGGAAAATAGGGTACTTGAGAATGGGCCCCTGGCAAGACTGGGTTATTTGCTCATTATCCATCTCAATAGAAACTGGCTAACTCTAGGTCCAAGTAATACTAGGGCTTCTACTTCACTCTAGAGTCTACCCTTGGTGTCTTGCACACAACTACACTGAGGTCATATTCTTTACTGTATCCTGCCTGTTATTGATGCTGTCTTCATCGCACGGTACCCCACGAGAGGTGCAGAGGAAAGCTCGCCCACCACGACCACATGTGCAACATTCTCCTTGTGTAAGATTCAATTTTTATTTGGTTTTAAAAGATTTTCTTCCCTGAAAAATGCTTTAGTCTCAATTGTGGATTATGTCCATTTACCAAGAGTAGGATGTTCGGCAATGCGGATACAGAGGGTGAAAAGGAATGTTTTGCCAGCCAGATACCCAAGTGAGTAATATGTTTAATAGACTCCAGTTTGATAAGCAAGGAACTCCAGTGTGCTACATAATGTTTGTTTGAGTGATGGTTGGAAAAGCCTGAACTACTAGAATAATAGTTTGCATTATGAATTCAGTTTGTAAGCATGAATAAATGATTGTTGTTAAAGGGTCTGATTGGCCTATGTGGGGTAACAGGTACCCTGGAACGCTAATGTGCAGGTGGGTTTTTCTCTCTCTGCACACGTGATGATACGAAGAAGATATTCAGAGATGAAAATCACTGCAATTATGACATAAAAAAAATAATGTCACAAAGTTTTGTGTCCACAAATACTATTGTGGAATATTTGATTTCCCCCCCCACCCCCTCTCTCTCTCCGGGAATGAGAAGTCAATGTGTCGAAAGGATGTTCAGAGGTCTGTTAGATGAAGCTGTTGCAGTTTTTTTTCCCCCCCTTCCTCCTTTCCCTCTCCACCTGCCCTGCCCAGCGTTCAGATACAAACCGTTGGACTGAAACGCCAGGTTGGTGTTGTTTAGCAAAGTTGGGCACAAATGGAAGTTCCTCCCATTATAATCTCACATCACCAAAGCAGCCAGTATAACGCAACCAGAATTTCAGCCGGCGAGATTACTGGGAAGAGAAGAGAAGGCTGCACAAAAAACACATGCTTTTCATGGAGATGACTTCAGCTCAGCACAGCTTGAGTTATTTTCCACGCACGGAAAATCGTGGAACCCAAATGCTGATCAGAGACTACCTTTTAAATAAAAAAACATAGTGCTTGGTGGGCTGTTGACAGTCATACCTTATTTTAATAGTTATTACTGTATATAGACTTTAAAGATATGTGAGCAATTTCAGTTGCCAGAAATGACGCAAAGAATTTTGACTGTGAATCGTCTCTGTTTCTTCTTTTAAAAAGTGGCTCGGAGAGGAGAGGTCATGATAGTGCAGTGATAACGCCAGCAGAGCCAAACAGAAACCCTTCATCCCCTGCCTTTCTGTTGCGATGGGTCTGTTACTGGCTGCTGTTGTGATTGATTATCCGGATGTGATTATCGGTGTTATTGTGACGATCACACGTTTTTGCTTTCTTCGGTTCAGATTTTGATAACTTTTTGTGATCACTCCCTCTCCCTCTCTCTCTTTCTCTCTCTCCAAGCCCCCCACCACCCCCCCCTTTCCCCACCTCCCCATTGCCGAGAACGGTACCGTACCTCAGAAAGTCGAACTGTGTGTTCTGTGACCTGTCTAGCAAGAGTTAAATCACGAGACACAAAAAATTGACCTATTCACAACAAGGACGTAAGCAATTTTATAAGAGGCTGTCATTAATTTTGGTGACTGTAATAACAAGTGAAAACAACCAAATAAAGGGAATACAAGCAATTTATATTTGTGTCTTTGTTTTTCATTCTATTTGCTTCAATAACTCTCAGCGTGTTAAATGTACCAGATATTTTTGCAGCCTTTCAGCACAAGGAAGTTTATTGCTGTTACTTTGTTCTTATCGATGCAGTTTAAGCAGGCTCTTGTCCAGACTTTCCCAAAGCCTGTTGTATTAGTAATTCCCACCCGTGCCACCGCAAATCCCACAGTCTCCATATATATCTTCCCAATTGAAACTTGATGCAAATACAAAAAAGGAAGATCACCATTATTGGTGGACAATTTTCATGTTGTCACGGAGAATAAACAGCAGCAACGTGAATCCTTGTCCTTGTTTTTATTTATATTACTGTACTATTCATATTTCTCCTAAACCTCTGCTCCTTCGACCTCTCACACCAGGGGCAATTGTGCTGCTCCTGTGAGTGAAAAACAACCCTTTCTCTTCAACTTCTATCTGCATTTGATGTGCATATTCATTGTTTTCCACAGTTCAACTTATTCCCAGTTATTCATCGCTCTCAGAAATGCCTTTGCTGAGCCAAGTGTGGTGTCTGGATCATTAGGTACTTTGCAAGTTGTGCCTAAATGTAAGTTACAAAGAGAAACTGCAACAATGGCTTTTTATAAAGAGCTGATCCATTCCAGCAAAGCTCCATACTTTCAAAGCTCAAGACAATATTGCTCACTTTTAAGTCTCAGAGCGTGAGGCAGCTGAAAGTCACCTGAGGGGGCACGAGGTTAGAACTGGTGCCCTCGTAGATGTTATTTTGTGACTTGTTTACAGTAATGGAGATGCCTGGACCTGTCTGACTTTGGGTCAAATTCACCTGCCCATGCCTTAGACTTGCACGATTATCCCCCATGTCTTCCCCCTCCCACCTCTGCCATGCTTTACAGCAGGTTTGCCAGGTTGTCCCCACAGCTGGAATGTTTGGTGAATTGATGGTAACCTTTTCCAATCAACTATGCAAAGGGTGAAGCCTGAGTAGGATTTGGACCCAGAACCACAGAATGACTGACTTGACTGACTGACTCAGCCATCGGGATGAGAGTCCTACTCAGATGGGATTACAGTAAAATAATAAAATAATCCCTGTGTTTGACATTGTGCCTTTCCCTTTGGGAGGACATCTCAAAGCGCTTCACAGGATATATTGTAAAGTCTATTGTAGTGAAATAATAATCCTTGCAATTGATATCGCACCGTATCATGTCAATGTCTCAAAGTGCTTCACAGGGTCTCGCATCAGCGTAGCATTGAGACATAATTAATACTTCACCTTCTCCCCCCACCCCCAACCTTCTGTTTCACAGTCCCTTTGCCTTGCTCCCTCCCTCGCCCCTTTCAATACATGTCTCAAGAGACCTTCCTCTTCAGCCACCCTCCCACCTCTGCCCTCTCTGTCCTCCACTTCTCCTGATCCCAACCCCTAGCTTGGGTACAAATCCCGACTGTTCAATGCCTCAGGACATCTTCCTGACTGTGGGTTACACTGGGTGGTGGGAGCAGCTGTGACCACACGGTGTCACTGTCAGGCGATGGCATTGTGCTGATCAGATCACTGAATAAATTGTTGAAGTGGTTAGTGATTCCATTATGACTTGTGTGGCGATGCCCCCTTCTATGTTTTGCAGTTGTATAAGGCCAGAATCATACTCTTAATCTACACAGTTAAATCTTAGTACGTACGTCCCTCTATCTCCTGTAATTTATATTATGAAGATGAATTTGTGTTCTCATGGCACGGATGGAAAGGTCCCACAAACAATCTTGAAGTGAGTGGCAGGTTCTTATCTGAGGGATTATCGGCCAGGACTCCAGGAGAGAGGAAAACTCCCTTCTCTTTTCCAATAGCATCGCAGGATCTTTAACGTCCACTTGAATTGGCAGACAGGGCCTCATCTGAAGGGCGTCATCTCCGACAATGTGGGCCACTGCCCAATAGTGGGATCCGCAGGTTCATTTCAGCATTGGGCAGTGCTTTTGCTGCCCACAACCTGCTGCCAGACATGAGGGATCTGCCAACTGAGCCAAGCATTATAGGGTAGTCCCTCAACCGCACGTTGTGTAACTTGTGGAGAAGCCGCTCAAATATAACAGCTGCCACCAGGCCCTGCTCTAATATCAAGGTGGCTGGATTTGCCATCCGATCCCACATGATCTGTTAATCATTGTGTGGGTGACAGCAGGTCTGACGACGCAATCGCACTCACTGTCAGGTGTTGACATTGTGGCTGCCCTGAAAACATTGCTTCACCTTGTGATTCGTATCAAACAAACTGGCTGACGTGCCGCCAGTTAGGCTGCCACAGTATATAATAATAACACACACTAATCCTTGCACTTGACATGAGGCTTTATCACGTCGTTGAGATGGCTCAAAGCGCTTCACAGATTATACTGTAAAGTGGATTGTGTATTTTGGATGAGAAACATAGTCCCACAAACAGTTGAGTGACTAAATTATTTATTTTTTTGATTTTAGCTTCCAGGCTCCTGGTGAGAGAAGATTGGGTTCCTGCAGGAAATCAAAGCCCTGAGCATCTGGTTGGGTGAGGAATCTGATTTTAGTTCTGGATTTCTGTGCTTGGCTCAATGGCAGACAAACACCACAGTTGCCGTCAGTAATATCGAATTTAAAATTGTAAACATGCTTCAATTTCCCCCAAGAAAGGAAACTACAGCTGTGGAAGAGGCACCAACTTCCTCTGCAGACTTCCTGTGTGGAGCGGAGACTGGAGTCACAGCTCAGCCGCTTGTCACCAACAAAATATGCAGTCACTACACTGTACAGTGAAATCCTGGGAGGTGCTTCGAGACATCCTCTCAACTGGAAAGGCGCTGTACCAAATGCGAGGATTATTAATCACGGTTGGTGTCCCAATGGGCAATCCTTGCTGTGTGTGTATACGTTTGTGTTTGTGTGTGTGTGATTGTGTATGTGTGCGTATACGTTTGTGTGTGTGTGTGATTGTGTATGTGTGTGTTGCCCCGTTTTCACTGCAGGTGTCTCGCTGCTCTCTATGCTTATGTCTGGCTCATAAGTCTGTGGTGTGGTTCTGACGACTAATGGCTGATAATCTCAAATGGCATTTTTAGTGGCGGAAAAATAAATTATTACAGATGTGAAATGGAAAATACATAACTCCCCTCCCCCCTTGGCTTGTTTCAGTGGGTTCTGGTGTGAAATGCTCGTCAGAGTAAGAGAAAGTGGTGTGGTGAGCGCTGAGCTGGCTCTCAGGAAGTGGCCATGATCACGCACGAGCCTGTTTTATAATGAGTGCCGCAAAGGTGTTCTCCCCTGCTTCGCTCAGTCCAACGTTAGCTTTGTCCAGGACCATGCTGTGAGCAGAAATGGCTGGAGCCCAATGAGCGTTCACAGTCACTACACTTTAGTGAGCAGAAATGGCTGGAGCCCAATGAGCGTCCGCAGTCACTACACTTTACAGTAAATACAGTGAAACGTGTTCAGATGTCCCAATGCTGAGATTTACTCCGTATGGGTAACGGTCCAGAGTTTGGCAAATTCTTAAATACAGACTCAATGTTGAGGCCGGGGTTTCTGTAAGTTTCTTTTCGAGAGCGGCGGGAAACTAAAGTTGTCAGGGCTCAGGCTGAACTGAATCATGTCTGTCTGGGCCTCCGACCACGAACTGGAGGCATTTCTTCTGGCTTTGCGCGGCTGAGCTGTGTGGGGGTGTCCCGGGTTGCGCTGTGGGGAGCTGCGTACACTGGGCTGTATCGTGCTGTGCTATTTGGAGATGCACTGTGTGGGGGGCTGGGCTGTGCTATGCTGTACTGGGCTGGAGGCTGTACTGGGCTGTGCTGGGGCTGTGCTGGGCTGTGCTGGAGGCTGTACTGGGGGCTGTGCTGGGCTGTGCTGTGCGGGGCTGTGCTGGGGCTGTACTGGGCTGTGCTGGGGGCTGTACTACACTGGAGGCTGTACTAGGCTGTGCTATGCTGTACTGGGCTGGAGGCTGTACTGGGCTGTGCTATGCTGTACTGGGCTGGAGGCTGTACTGGGCTGTGCTGGGGCTGTGCTGGAGGCTGTACTGGGCTGTGCTGGAGGCTGTACTGGGCTGTGCTGGAGGCTGTACTGGGCTGTGCTGGGCTGTGCTGGAGGCTGTACTGGGCTGTGCTGGAGGCTGTACTGTACTGGAGGCTGTGCTGGGCTGTGCTGGGGGCTGTACTAGGTTGTGCTGGAGGCTGTACTGGGGGCTGTGCTGGGGGCTGTACTAGGCTGTGCTGTGCGGGGCTGTGCTGGGGCTGTACTACACTGGAGGCTGTACTAGGCTGTGCTGGGGGCTGTACTGTGCTGGAGGCTGTACTGGGTTGTGCTGGGGCTGTACTGTACTGGAGGCTGTACTGGGCTGTGCTGTGCGGGGCTGTACTGTGCTGGGCTGGGAGCTGTGCTGGAGGCGGTACTGGGCTGAGTGGGGGCACAGGGTACCAGCGGAGGTCCCGCCTCAGCTGAACGCTCATTGGGCTCCAGACGCAGCGGTTCAGCGCCACCGGGAACACCGACACCGACACAGCCCCGAGAGGGGGTCAGGACACAGCCCCGAGAGGGGGTCAGGGACACAGCCCCGAGAGGGGGTCAGGACACAGCCCCGAGAGGGGGTCAGGACACAGCCCCGAGAGGGGGTCAGGACACAGCCCCGAGAGGGGGTCAGGACACCGCCCCGAGAGGGGGTCAGGACACAGCCCCGAGAGGGGGTCAGGACACAGCCCCGAGAGGGGGTCAGGACACAGCCCCGAGAGGGGGTCAGGGACACAGCCCCGAGAGGGGGTCAGGACACAGCCCCGAGAGGGGGTCAGGACACAGCCCCGAGAGGGGGAGCCCCGCCCGGGGGTCGGGGACGGGATCGGCTTCTGTTCTCTTTCCTTCGGTTGAATCCGATTGGAGTTTTATTTCCTTACAAGTGCGTCTGATTTGGGTTTTTTGGGGGGAGAGTGTGTGTGTGATGTGGGGGTTGGGGGGGGGGAGGGGGTGATGGTGGGGGAGGGGGTGATGGGGGAGGAGGTGATGGGGGAGGGGGTGATGGGGAGGGGGTGATGGTGGGGTGGAGATGATGGGGGAGGGGGTGATGGTGGGGAGGAGGTGATGGGGGAGGGGGTGATGGGGGAGGGGGTGATGGGGAGGGGGTGATGGTGGGGTGGAGATGATGGGGGAGGGGGTGATGGTGGGGAGGGGGTGATGGTGGGGCGGAGCAGCTCAGCGATTGTTTTTTAAAATTGTAATTGAATCAAATTTTCTTTTAAATATTGTAATCGTATTTCCTCTCTCTCTCTCCTCTCAGCAGCCGGAGAGCTTCGGGCGTCAGTAACATCAACATCAATGTGGTCACCTTGGAAGCTGCAGTTGGAGGGAGAAATATAATCTAAATTATCATTGAATCCAAATTATTATTAATAATAAGAAGAAGATTATCGGAGACGGCTGTGGAGCTTCACAGAAGGATTCGCCCACAAATACACAGTCAATTCACTTTCCAGTATATTCTGTGAAGTGCTTTGAGACGTCAAATGCAAGGATTATTATTATAATAAGATACCGTAAAGAACAGTGACTGTTTGTGGGCGGCAGCCGATTGCACCCACCAGCGTCCCACAAACAGTGTCCTCGTGGGTCCATTGACCAGAAGAAGGGATTCTTACCCCCGGAAACCAATCCACCGATCGCCTGACTAACAGGCGGGTCCCCACCGGAGGCTGCTGATGGCTGTCGGAGAGCCCCTATCTCTCTGTCACCGCCTGTGCTACGCTGTGGGACATTTCCTCAATGACCTCTGTGCCTCGCTGTGGTTTACCTACCTGCTGCTCTACATTCACGCCGTCCTGGGCTTCAGCTCAGCAGGGGCTGGGGCGCTGCTGCTGGTAGGACAGCTGGCCGATGCCCTCTCTACCCCCATCATTGGCCTTGAGGCCGATCACGGCCCTGCCTGTGGGTGCTGCGGGCGGAGGAAAACCTGGCATCTTGTGGGTAAGTGTGTGTGTGAGAGTAAGAGAGGCGCTGAGATTCACTGCTCCCCCTCATCCTGGTCTGTCTGTGTGTCTCTCTTACCAGTCTGTGTCGATGTGTATCTCTCTTCCCTGTCTCTCACTGCCCCCTGTACCCAGTGTGCCTCTCTGCCCCCTGTACCCAGTGTGCCTCTCTGCCCCCGGTGCCCACCCAGTGTGCCTCTCTGCCCCCGGTGCCCACCCAGTGTGCCTCTCTGCCCCCGGTGCCCACCCAGTGTGCCTCTCTGCCCCCGGTGCCCACCCAGTGTGCCTCTCTGTCCCCGGTGCCCACCCAGTGTGCCTCTCTGCCCCCGGTGCCCACCCAGTGTGCCTCTCTGTCCCCGGTGCCCACCCAGTGTGCCTCTCTGTCTCCGGTGCCCACCCAGTGTGCCCCTCTGCCTGTGTGCCTCTCTGTGTTTTCAGAATCATCCATGATTGAAGCAGTCACATTTCTTGGCGTTCCTTTATTTTGTGTTTGATAAGATTAAATGGGCCAAAGGGTCTTCTTCACCTGAACCTCCTGTGGGATTGTGTGTGTGTGTGTGTGTGTTGGGCGACCAGTCCCAATTTGCAGTGCGTTTACAGCCTCTCTGTGATTGTACAAGGCATGTGATTTAGTTCCTTGTTCTGGACTTTGTTGATGTTAGCAACCCTCACCCCCCCCCCCCCCCTCCTACGCAGAGACATCTGGCTGAGTTTACTGGGTTATTGTTCCACAGCTCTGTGTGTATGGGGGGTGGGGGGGCTGTCAATGTCTATGGTTCATCTGTGGACAGAGCATTTGTCCGTTTACCTGTGGGGTGTGGCAAGTGATGGTTGTCGGGGCCGGCTAGGTGGGTGGGGGCAAACACTAGACACCCTCGGGAACGAGTCAGTTACAGGCTGTTGCCCCTCCCCCCCCCCCCCCACTCTGCCCATGAGGATGATCACAGAGCCGGGTTGGGGATGATTAACAGGGAGATAAGCCTTGAACGCTCACAGGCTGTTATGGTTTCAGGTGTTGCACCTCGGCCTCCGTGTGCGGGAGCTTTGCAAATCCACCGCCCCCAGCGGCTGTCACTGCACAGGGCGCGACTCATAGTCTTTTTTTATCTTGTTTAAGAAAATCCGCTGTAACATGTCAGAACGAGAGTGAGTGAGTTCCTTCCTCTCTCTCACTCGCTGCCTCTTCTGTAAAGAACACAAGATCGGTCAGAGTCGGTGAAATTTCCACCTATGATTCCTGGAATTCTTTAATGACTCAGCTCCGTTTGTTTCCAGTTACAGGGAAACAAACCTGTGGCGCTCTGGGGAGGGGTGGAATGTCGATTGTGTCTCCTCCCTTCCCACCCCACCCCTCCCAACAACAACAAGATCACATTTGTATAGCACCTTTCACGTCAGGAGGACGTCCCAACAACACGTTGCATTTACACAGCACTTTCACGCGGGCCATGTTGTGAAGCGCTGTGCAGTGGGGGAGGTGGTGGGGGGTGTGGGGGGGAGTCTGACACCGAGCCGGGGGGAGGGAGGGGGAGAGGTCGAGGTGGATAGAGCTGAACGCCAGCTGAAACCCCTTTGCCGGGCTGCGTGGGTTGTTGACGGTGTCAGTGACGGCAGCGAGTGGTTTATTCCATGTTTAATGGTGCTATTTAAGCCCTCTGGGTTCCCCCCTGCCTGGGTGGTGGTGGGGGGGGGGTCGCTGTATAAATACAAGTAGTGCCTTGGGACGTCCTCCCGACTTGAAGGGCGCCATACAAATGTAATCTTGTTGTTGTTGTTGGCGCGGGCTGTAGACCTCTGTCTGTTGGCCTTGGCCAGCTCGCTCCAGCCACTCACGTCTCCTTGACCTTGTGTTTCAGGCACTGTTTGTGTGGCGCTGTCCTTTCCGTTCATCTTTAACCCCGCGCTGGGCAGGACCCCAGCCACTCCCGAGTGGGCCCAACTGGTCTATTTCCTCCCTTTCGTGGTGATATTCCAGTTTGGCTGGGCGGCCACACAGATCTCGCACCTCTCCCTCATCCCCGAGCTGGCCAGCTCCCAGCAAGAGAAGGTGGAGCTCACCGCATTCAGGTCAGTCAGCACTCGCTCCTGTTTCCCTGATCGTGCCCAGGTGAGAGAGACGTTAAATTGGGATCCCGCTGTGCTCTTGGAAAAGAGAAGGGAGTTTCTCTCTCCCGGTGTCCTGGCCACCAATCCCCCAGATAAAATCGGTCACTCAATCCACGACTGTTTGTGGGACACTGCGAGTGCAATTGGCTGCTGTGTTTCGCCCACAAAATATACAGTTATTACACTTTACAGTTTATCCTGTGAAGCGCTTTGGGACGTCTCAACGAGGTGATGAGGTGCTGTATCAAGTGCAAGGATTATTATTAACCTGTCCACTCCCTGGCTCTCTCCTGTCTGGGTGCATTTGCTATGTCCCCGCTTTGTATTCCTGCTGGCTCGTGGATGTTTTTGTGGTTGTCCCGGAATTTGGGGTGTGTTTCCCGGGATTTAGTGCCGAGGGTGACAAAATTCCAAGTTGACTGTGGAGCAGGAATCCTGCCGGAGGTGTGGACGCACCTCACCGTTTGTTTGTGTTTGTTGCAGATACGCTTTCACGGTTGTGGCCAACATCACGGTGTTTGCTGTGGCCTGGCTCCTCTTCCATTTCCAGGGCCTCGACCCAGCCTCAGCCTCCAGCCTCGGGGAGCAGGACATCCCCCTCTTCAGGGTGAGAGAACAGAGCAGCGGCTCAACATCCGTTACATTTCTCCGTCACTGGTTAATGTCACTCTTTATTAATGTCTCTCCCACACTCAAACACTCTCCCCGCCCCTCCCACGCACACACACACTCTCTCACAATCTCACTCTTGCTCTCTCAGACTCTTTCTCTCTCGCCCTCACACGCTTTCCAAACCAGCCTTTATTACATGTGTGTGTGTGTATATATTATACATACACGCACACATGCAATAATAATCCTTGCATTTGATTTATACATATACTCTTCTTCCCAGAGCCTTGCCCTGATTGTGGTTGGGATCGGCACTTTATTTTCCATAATATTCCACGTGGGGACGCGTGAGCCGGAGCGTGTGGGGCAGAGGCTGGAGGCCGGGAACGAGGACCAGGAACCACTGGTGGAGCGAGTTGGGGGCCCAGAGCAGCGACTGGATTGGAAACACTGGCTGCAGGAACTGTCCTTCTACCATGTGAGTAGGACTGGGGTTGTGGGGGTTTGGTGGGGTGGTGGGGGAGGTTTATGGTGTGAAAGGATTCGATGAGATGGCCCCAAATCCAGCCTCACACTGAGCCTCGCTCAGCTCCAGGAACCACACATAGGACAGGGGTACCCGGAGGAAGGTGAAGGATGTGCTGCGGGTTAAGAACACCAGGCTGCTCTCAGATGGTTCCCCAGCGGTTAATCAGAGTCGATAAGATGGATGTTCATGGTTTGTTATTGTGAGACGCTCAGTCACAGGACCTGGTGAGAAATGAGGAGGAACTGGTTCACACAGAGCACGGTGAGGATGGAATTCACTGCTGGAGGCTGTGGTAAGAGCAAAAAAAAAACTGCAATTTCATAAGAGGAAACAGTGCAGGTGTAGGGGGGAGGAGAGGTGAAGGAGAGAGAAGTGGGTAGGGCAGAGGGAGGAGAGAGGATGCAGTGGGATGGAGGCTCGTGTGGAGTATAAACACCGACACAGACTTGTTTCCGCGCTGTAACGTTCTTTGACTGTTTAAGAGCTCAGCGGCTTCTCGGGTTGCTTACCGACATGTTGAGGAGAGGTGAAGCTGGTTTGGGTTAGTGGGTGTGGAGGAAATACCCATTTTATATATAAATGTTGGTTAATGCCCTCAGGGTTTTTGCTGGATCTGAAGTCTGACCATTCTCAGTTTTCCCCATGCTCTGACCAGACACTTGCACTCTGCCCACAGGTTGCCTGTTTGTACATGTGCACCAGACTGATCGTCAACCTCTCTCAGACCTACATCGTCATGTATATCACCTACACCCTGAACCTGCCCAAGGTAAGGCCCGGGCACTAAACACACACATATATAATATATATATACACACACATGCAACAATGATCCTTGCATTTGATTTAGCGCCTTATCGTGTCTTCGAGACGTCTCAAAGTACTTCGCAGAATATACTATAAAGTGGAGTGACTGGATTTTATGGACGAAACTTGGGAGCCAATTGCACACAGCAGTGTCCCACAAACAATCATGGATTGAGCGACTACATTTTTAAAATATATTTTACATATATATATATATGCTATATATTAGCTTCCATCGCTCTTCTATAAACCCGGTGTGGGAGTAATGGAATCACTGCGATTGGCCACATATCAACAACGGCCCCACAATTAGTGTTTCTGCTGATTTTATTGTTAATGGGAATCGTATCTTACATAAGGCGGAGGAGGGAGCCGTTCACAAGTGTCGCCCCTAGTGGTCACCCATGTGCAGAGCCTGCATCGCTTTGCTGGGATAAAGTTCGCAGCGTTTCCTAACGTCGTGTTAAGTAACACGCAGCACGTGTTGTGAAACGCCTCATACTTAACCCCGTGGAGTGATGCAGCAGAGAATCAGCTGATAATTGTTATTAGAAGATGTGCTCCCAGTCTCTCGCTCGCTCACGCTTCCCAAGCCATTAGTATTCCGAGGCCGTTACAGCGCGGAGGGAGTGCGTTACAAGGCAAAGGTTGGCCAACTGTGATCAAAGAGCAGATTGTGGTCATTCATTCCTCGTAAGAGCTTTTTGTGGAACTGAGGACAAGAAAGGAATTGAGAGACAAACCTAATTAGTGGAAAAGAGGAAAATGGTTTAATTGAGATCTATTTTATAATGAAAAACGTTAGGATATTTACTGACTTCCCGCCAGGGCCTCCGTGCGGGTATTGAACTACAGTTTTGTTCTTTGTTTAGACCGTTTAAAGATGATACCAACACATTCCATTACCCCCCACCCCACGCCCCGCGCCCCCGGCTCCCAGACAGCTGTGGGAAACGCTTGTTGATGTTCCTCCTGACATGGAATTCGCTGGGCGAACGTCAACAACAACAAAATTACATTCATAGAGCGGGAGGTTGTCCCAGACTGCCGAGTCAGCGGGAAAGTAAACCAGTCAGGGTGCGCGGACAGGGCTTAGATGGGCCGAATGGCCTCCGTCTGCGCTGTAAAATTCTATGAGTTGATTTCTCGAACTGTTTTGATACTTGTTTCTCTCTCTCTCTCTCTCTCTCTAGAACTACGTAGCCATTGTGCCCCTGGTGATGTACGTCAGTGGTTTTCTCTCCTCGTTCTGTATGAAGCCGGTGAACCAATGGGTCGGCAGGAACGTGAGTGTGTTGCGGGCGGGCGGGCGGGCGGGCGGGCTGGGCTGCCGAGCGGCGCAGGTGGTTCCTTATCCTTTTAACAGATGTTGTCATCCAATCTGCGGCGTTCCTACAACCTGACGCAGAAAATGTGGGGGTCGGTTGGTCAATGTGGGGTTAATCCATGTCGCTCTCGCGTGCACCCGTTGTGGCCACTGGGGGCAGCCGAGTGCATTAGTTACTGGCTCTGTGCCCACACTGCCTCCTGGTGGCTGTCAGTAGCCACAGCATTAAAGAATCTGATGTGATAGTAACTGTGAGGTTTGATGTGGGAGTCGTGTCTGAGTGTGAAGCGCTACTGGCACCAAAAATCAGGACAGGCAAAGCCAGCACCAGTTCACAAGAACATAAGAATTTGCTCGACGATGAAGACCCAGGTCCATCCAGATCGCCTTCCACCATCCTTGGCAGTCGCTTGACATGTCGTGTCCCAAACGGGTTGGGTTGGTTCAGCTCCGAGGCGGATTGGTTCATTCCTGAGCCTGTGTAATTGTGGCCAGGTCAGTGGTGTGAGCTGCTGAAGGGGTTCGCTCTCACTGAACCTCCTGGTTTCTTTCCGCAGATGACCTACTTCCTGGGGCTGGTGCTGATCCTGGCATTTGCCTATTGGGTTTGTTTTTTCCGGATCGAGAAGGACATATTCGGAGCTGCGGTGCTGCTGGGCTCCGGCTCGGCCACCATCCTGGTCACCTCCCTCTCCATGACCGCTGACCTGATAGGCGACAACACGGTAAGAAGCTCCAGCGGTGAACAGCTCAGCGACAGGAAACGAGGAGGTTACTGCAGCAGAGTGATTGCAGTGTGTGCAGGGAGCTGGGCAGGAGGCCTCACAGCGCACAGCACCACAGTGTGTGAGGAAATGTTGGGATTGGGGTGGGAGTGTCTGGGACCCAACTTGTGAGCAGTGTGATCTCGCTGGGAGGGGTTGGGGTGTTGGGGCCGGGCTGGGCAGGACAGATGGGGTTAATCAGCTTGTCGGGGATTCTCGTTCCAGCAAAGTGCCGCCTTCGTCTATGGGGCCATGAGCTTCACCGATAAATTGGCGAATGGGCTGGGAGTGATCACCATCCAGAACCTTCACCCCTGCAGGTAACCTTGGCCCCACCCCTGGCATTGGCGTTGCTCAAGTGTGTGTGTTGGGGTGGGTGAGGGTGGGTGGGGTGGGTGGGGTATGGGAGGGAATGGAACGTGTTTGGGTGATGTCTTGTCTCAAGTTGCTGTGGAGCCCGGTGTTGAGCTGCCATCGGTGTTTTCCGTTTTCTCTCCCGTCTAACCCCCCCTTCTCCCCTCTCCCCCCCCCACCTCCCCCCAGGAGCCAGATATGCTGCCCGCAATGTGGCCCATTTTACCATGTTGCTATGGTAACGGTGACGGGGGGTGTGGCCATAGTGGCCCTCGTGGCATTGGGAGCCACTCTCATTTGGCCAATCAAGATCCGTAGAGGTAAGTAATCCCCCTCTGCCCCTCCGCTCCCCCCACTCCCCCTCTGCCCTCCTCCCCTCCTGCCACCCCCTCCTCCCCTCTGCATGCCTTGTTCCGCTCTGATACGGGGGGGGAGTGGGGGAGAAGCGGGGATTATGAAGCCATCGGTAACGCTCCCACTCCTGTGCAGGTCGGAATTTATCGGAAGTGAGTGACGCTGACTGTCCGACCGGATCCGGTAGCTACAATGTCATCAACTGAGTGGAGCGTGGGGAGAGAGCAGGGGGTGGAGGGGCCTCGCTCAGCGACACCGGCCTCAGGCCTGTGATTAACTCAACAACAACAACAACAACAACAACTTGCTCTTATATGTAGCGCCGTCACATAGTGCCCAGAGTCTCAGTGCCTGAAGGCTCCTCACGACTGATGTCAGTCACTAACCCAATCCTGCACTTACCATCACTGGCCGCGCTCTCACCCAGGCTCGGGTCGATGGCTCAGCACCAGGTGGGGGGGGGTCTCCACTGGGTGATTGGGAAATGAATTAGAAAGGGTAATGTACAAAAGGGAATGAAATGTGTTGCTGGCCTCTCACAGAGGCCTCACCTCTCGCTGTCGTCACTTACTGTGCCCACTTCCCACAGAAGCCGCTAATTGTTTTCGGCCATTGTTGGTCGCGTATTAACTCCCAGGGGCGAGCGTGGGTAAGGGGGCGGTTCTCACCGTGTCCTGATTTGCTCTCCGCGGTGGGGAGAAGTTGGGTCGCTCACGCTGATATTACTGTGATTATAAAAACACACAAAAATAACGCCACATGACAGTACTGATGACACTTTATAAAATGTATATACCAGAAAAATACTAATTATAGATTTAATAAAGCCTTTAACGTTGCACTTTTTTCCTAGTGAGGTTGGGTTTGGAGGATGATTGAGCTGATCATTGCTCCCACTTCGTGTGAGATTATGAATATATTTGTATCGAGGGAGAGAGAAAATGTTCTGTTTTCTGAATAAAATATGGGGTTACAGTAAAGCACTCATACAGGGGACCATACATTTAAATATGATTTATGCAAAGTATGAGCTATGTCAAATTGGTGTAGAATATAAACTTTTGAACGTACAACTTGAGTGACTGCACAATTTATTTGCATTTATTTCAAACATTTGCACTGTAAACGATTGTAAACTATCAGCTGAGTTAGTGTTGAGGCTGAGGGCTGTGGTTGGCTGCAGTGACCTTGGAAATGGCAGAGGTGTGCAGTAGCGAGGACGTATTCTCCTTTCGGTCACGTTAAACACAGACCCACGTGCACTCGGCTGCTTTTCGTGGGTTGGAATTTGTGTGGCTGACATTTCTAGCTGAGGACACAGCTCTCTTTTTCTCTCTCTTCATTCACCTGCAAAATACATAAGTCACTACACGATGTATCTTGTGAAGCGCTTTTGAGATGTCTACCTGGCGTGAAAGGCGCCGTATTGAATCTGAGGCTTGTTATTATTTTTTCCTTTACATTTGTCAGACGTATAAATCCTCGCTGCTCTTAACAACTTCATACTACGGAACGTGCTACGAAACATGTTAGAAACAGCCTGGTTCAGTGAAACCTTTAGCCGAGGAGAGAAGGATGGAGCGCATTGTTCCCGAGCTCCACTACACACTGCTCTGTGCCCTGAACGGCGGTGATCTATTAAGTAATTGATCGGTAATCAACGATTGGCAATTGTGTAACTGTTGAGCGGTGAGGTTATATAGAGAGAGAGAGAAGGTGACGTGTGATGCCAATGGCTTCACGTTGCTGTAGCAAATGGTCTTGTGATTCTGAGATGGATTGTTTATCTACGCTTTGGCAGCACAATTCTCCCCTGAAAGCAAAGCTTGTGATCACAACTCCACAATCTAAACAAACCCGTGAGTTCGAGCGCTTTGTTGTCGCTCTGACGCCAGCTGCATTGAGTAATTCTGAATTAATCTCCCCGTGTCACATTCCACACAGCGAGGGCGGAGAGGGAGAGGCACTGGGTGTGGTGACCAATTGATCAATCGATCGATTGTCCCGTCCGCTTGTCGTTTACGATCAACGTGAAACCGAGAGAGATGGGATCCGTGGGCTAGGAATTGTTTTTGTCGGTGGGGGGGAGGGGGTGGTTGGCGGAGAGGGGGAGATGTGTTGGAGAGAGAATAAGAGGGTGAGTAGCTGTGTGAGGAGATTTGATCGCAATTATAATATGGTGTCCTTACCATAACGGAAACGCCTCTCATGCTTTAATAAAATAACATTAATAAGAAATAATATAAACATAATGGAGGGAAATGTGATAGCCTGTGTGCATTTACTCCAACCCCCAAACACAATCAGATGGGACATCAGGTGGTTTCTGGGAATTTTATCTCAAATACTGGCATTTGGGGGATGGGGAGAGAAGGTGGTGTTGGATGGCGTTCTTGTCTGTCTACTAAATTAGTGTAAGGCCATTAATTCCCACAGTGCACAGGCCCGGCTTGTCGGTGGGGAGATGTGGTGTGACGCTCCACCACACAGGAATGTCTCCTCTTTATTTCCTCACAGATGACGAGAACCATCGGAAACAACTGATGGAGGACTTCAGGCTGTGCCAAGAAGGTGACAAGCCCCTACCTACCATTCCCAGTGGGAAGCACAGAGATGTTAGAATGGATACGAAGCTCAGAGCAGGTCATAGAGTAACCAACATTACAGCCCTGGGCTGGAATATAAACAGAAGTCGCTTCAGGTCATCGATGGAGAGAGGAAAGTGGGTTAAGGTTTCAGGTCGACCTTTCATCCACTGACACCTGTGAGTAACATGGGGGTTTTGAGTGTATGGGGTAAGAGTGGGGGGAGTGGGGTTAGTTGGCAGCTGTTTCAAAGAACTGGCACAGGCAGAACGGGCCGAATGGCCAACATCTTGGTGTAAGATTCTACAAATCCAGATTTACAACGATAGCTTACGTCGAGTTTGCGCCTTCACGTGGGAACGTCTCGGAACGATTATCAAGAATAAATCCACATTCACTCTTGTTGATCTAACACCTCCTCAGGGGCGTTCAGAATTTGACAGATTCTTAAATCGCCACATTAATAATAATAATCCTTGCATTTAGTACATAGAGCGCCTTATCATGTCGTCGAGACGTCTCAAAGCGCTCATAGGATGTACTGTGAAGCGGAGTGTGACTGCGTATTTTGTGGGCGAAAGCGGAAGCCAACATTTTTTTTTCGTAAGAGTTTCTCCTCTTTACAATTCTTTTAAGATGGTGGGGGAAGAAAGTGGGAGAGCAGGTCAGCGGGTGAGGCGGGGAGAATTTGCGTAACTTTTTTAAAAAAAATCTCTGCCCCCCCCCCAAAAAAAAACGCAGCATAAACTGGAGGTCAGAACCTGAGCACAAGCTGGGGGTGGGGGTGATTTCCCCTCGTGCTGGGGTGGTGGGGGGGGGGGTGGGGGTGTTAGTGGGGGCTATGACTGTCTCTGTGGGAACAGGGAAGGAAAGGAAACTTTATATAGAAACTTAGAAACTTCAGCCCAACTTCCCCCACATTCACTCTCACATCCACTTACACACCTTGCTGACAGGTGTGTGTGTGTGTGCGGGGGTGGGGGGAGAGGGCAGTGGCCGCTTGACACCAATCAGCACCGAGCCTCCCCCTCCCAAGGTGATAAAAGAGATGAGAGACGAGGAAATGTGGTAAACACTGAGCTCAGAGATGCTGAGACGAACGAGTGGCATCAGCCGCAGGCTTACCCTGCAAACTAAAGCACACAGGTATGTGGGGAGGGGGAGAGAGGGGGTGTGTGTGTGTGTGGGGGTGGGGGAAGTCTCCAGAAATATATAACGTTAAAAGTGGAACTGTATACAGTACATCCTTGTCTCTGTGTGACTGAGGAACCACAGGCTGAGCAGTCCCTCAGGGCTGTACAGTTTTGTTGGGTTCACAGTCAATGGGGGGAATTGTTTCTCCTGGTCAGTGAGTCAGTGACGGAGGGGGTCAGTGATAATTATCAACGGTGAGAGATGAAGAGGATGTTTTTGTAGTACTCAGAGAGCTGTTAGCCTGTGGGAAACCTTCTGGAGGAGGTGGTCGCCTCAGGATGATATCGAGAGAGGAGTGATTTGGGGGGGAAATGGCAGGTCATTGGGACGGAACGTTTTGCTCTGTCAGAGACCGAGTAGCAGAGCGTGAGGGTCGGTTACTGTGTGGACGGGGCTCCCTGGTGGAAGCTTGCCTGGTAAGCGGGGGTGTGGGTGGTGGAGGGGAGTTAGCATTGAGCTCTGCTGCCCATTACTGACCACTGTCTGGGGTTTGATAACTAAACCAGCTCAGATATTTCTGTGTGTTTCCCTTCCCCCCCCCCCCCCCGCCTGTTGGCATGTGTTAAACACTGTAAATGACATCACTCAGTCTCGAGGGTTTATTTCTCTCTGTTTAATGCTTTCCTAGTGACCTTGTACCTACAGGCGTCAAGGATGCAATTCAATGTGCAATAAAACCTTTGACCCACTTCCCCACACATACACATGGGCGCACGCACACACACACAACAGGAACAACCTGCACGTATACAGCGCCCTTCAAGCTGAAACTCCAACTCAGTGGTACCCAACCTGTGGCCCGCAGGCCATCAAGCAGTACCTCCTCACCCTCTCTCTCCCCTCCCCGCACCCCCCCCCCCCCCACCCCCCACCCACCCCGAACATTCACACAACTCTAGATAAGTTGGGTTCAATTGTTCGTGTGTCTTCCGTTCTTTTCTTGATTAAATATTTCTGGATTTATGACGGAAAGCAAGTCATATCCAATGAATAACATTTTATTGGCCCCCACCAACGCACTGGAGATTTCCACTGAGGCTCAATTCTGAGAACCTACTGGTTAAAGCGAGGTTGGTCACTGTGGCTGAAACTAATCGACAATTTAGCTGTGAGACAGAGAGAGAAAAAAATCCCCCCCCCCCGCCAACTGAAGTAAACCATCCAGCATTTCTTACCAATTTCCCCTCAGTGTAACCACATTACTGGGAAACCACACTTGTAGATTTGTAAATGTTTGCAGAAAACAATCTCATTGGGATTCCCAGCCAGCGTGTGGTTAGGCAGAGTGAAGTCTCTCTGTACTCTCGCTCACTTTGTTTGGTTATTCTGGTAAAGTTTGCCCGCGGGTGAAATGTAAAATTCCGTAAATCTTGGGCTTTCTCATTCCAAGTAATTACTAGTAATAATAATTCTGATAGAGCTCCTTATCACATCTTCGAGACGTCTCAAAGTGTTTTACAGAATATGCTGTAAAGTGTGGTGACTGTATATTTTGTGGGCGAAACGCGGCAGTCAATTGCTCACAGCAGTGTCCCCACAAACGGTCGTGGATTGTGTGATGACATTTTTAAAATTTTATTTATTTTGAAGGGATTACCCCAGAAAGCGATCTGTCAATCGACTAACAACCGAGTCCCATTTACTGCTGGTAAACAGAGGTGTGTGTGTGTGGAGTAAGGAAACTTGCCTTAGGTTTCCCTCTGCCAGGTCCTCTTGCTTTAACCACGACTTTACAGGACTCTACAATTTAAAAAAAAACATAGAATCTATAATAATAAATATAAATGATAGAAACGATAGGCTGCCTGCCTGATGGCCACTGACGAGAGATTTGAGAAGGAGTTTACACAGGAGGCTGTTCAGCTGGTGTCTGTGCTGCTGTGTTAAGGAGCCATCCTCAGTCCTGTTTCCCTCTCCTTATCCCCATCACCCGGCAGTTTAAACACTCCAGGACGCTGCCCCAGTTGTGAAGGACGTGATGTGAATGCAAGTTATTGTTGTTGTAATTCACTCCCTTTTGTTTGTGTTTCGGGAGCTGTGTTGAGAGAGAATGGGTGATCTTTCTACAATAGCTTCCCTTTAGCCTCTCAAATATCTGTGCGATTGAGGCTTACAAGACCATCATCGGCAGTCTGTCTGTGGCACCTTTCTTGCCCACGTTGTGGTTGCATCTGAAACCTTCCTCTTCAACTCCGCCTATGGTGGGGTCACCTCCCCCCCCCCGGCTCGGGCTCGTGCTCCGCTACTGTCAAGCGCTCTGGGACGCTGCGCTGTGTGAGGGCCTGAAGGGCTCGCTGTGCAAATGCAAGTTACTGTTGTTGAGAGTTGAGATTTTGTTGCTTGTTTCACCCTTTGCTTCACTCACTCTCACACTCACTCACTCACTCTCACGCTCACTCACTCACTCACTCTCACACTCACTCTCTCACTCTCACACTCACTCACATACACACACACACTCTCTCACGCTCACTCACATACACACACTCACTCGCACCAAATCTCCTGGGACTGAGACCTTGACCTTGTTACCAGAGTGAACAAAGGTCCCGGATTAACCTTGAACAAGTTTCAACATTGATGGTGCCAGCTCACAGTCTTGACTGTAATCTGTGGTTTGTAGTGTTTCCGGCTGATGACCTTTCGCTTTCTGACAACAAATCCATTTATACAATCTTATTTACTTATCCTCAGCAATCAAACTGCACCTAGGAACTGCCGAGAAAAGAGCAGGCAAGTTTCCCTTCAGCCCCTGCAACCCCCCTGCTCCCCCACCCAACGTGCCAGAGCCACACTGAGCTCCGATCATCAGCACCCCCCCTCCGGCCTCCAGATGTCACCAGAGCAGTGTTTGGATACACAGTCACTATACTCTGCAGTAAACTCTGCGAAGCGCTTTAAGACGTCCTCCCAACATGAAATTCAGGGATTATTATTGTTATTAGCCATGGCTCTGCATGCTGCACACAATGCTGGATAAATTGGGCCGGATGTTGTCATTATTTTGACTATATTGGGACGTCCTCCCGACGTGAAAAGAGCTATATCAAATGCAAGGATTATTATTATTATTATAAATATATAGCATTGCTGTTTTTAGCAGGTGTCCCTCAGAGGTCGGTATTGGAAGCATTGCTGTTTTTGATCTACATAAATGACTTGGACTTGGGTATAAGGAATACAATTTCCAAGTTTGCAGATGATACTAAGCTGGGAAAAGTAGTAAACAGTGCGGAGGAGAGTAACAGACGGCAATTGGACATAGACAGACTGATGACATGGGCAGACACGCGGCAGATGAAGTTTAATGTAGATAAATGCGAAGTGGTGCATTTTGTGAGGAAGAATGAGGAGAGGCCATATAAGCTGATGGTACAATCTTAAAGGGGGAGAAGGAACAGAGAGACCTGGGGTTCATATAAGTATATCTTTGAAGGTGGCCGGACAGGTAGATAAAGCTGTTTAAAAAAACATACGGGATACTAGGCTTTATAAATAGGGCATAGAATACAAAATATATTTTAAAGGCTTTTTGGGCGGCTTCTGACAGCCTCTCACAGGAGCCTGTGATCACCTCCTCATCCTTTCCCTTTCATCACCACGTGAGCTAGCTGGAGTTGTCACCTGCTTGACGGACTTTAGGAGCTCTGGGCTGCTACACTGCGTGAGGGACGCATTGGTAGATGACACAGAGCGAGACGACACTCCAGAGAGTCTGAGCCCGTGTTTATACTCTTCTCTCTCGGTCTGTGTCAGTGGGTGCTGTAGTCGGGCAGTTCTCGATCCCAGTGTGTGAGAGAGGTTTATGTTGTGCTGCCCGTCTGCGCTGAAATTGAACCCACACTTAGCTCCGTGTGGGACAAAGCTGAGGCGAGCACGGAGACATGATCAAGCACTATATCAAATGCAAGGATTATTATTATTATCCTGTGTGTGAGAGCACAACATACTCATGGGTCGGATTCCAGCCACTAACGGGGTTTTGGGATACAGGGGTTTAGCTGAAGGGGAGACAGGTTAATGTTTGCTGTTATGTAGAGTCCTATAGCTCAGTGGTCAGAGCATTCGCCTGGCAAGCGAGAGACCTGGGTTTGAAACTTAGCAGGTTGGGCGTGTGGAGTAAGGAAACCTTGGGCAAGTGTCCTTACTCCACACGTCTGATAATAATCCCTCAAGAAAAATAAATAAATAAATTGGTCACTTTAATCCATGACTGTTTGTGGGACACTGCTGTGCGCAATTGGCACAAATATACAGCTAATTAACTTTACAGTATATTATGTGAATCATCTTTGAGACGTCTAAAAAAAAACATGAAAAGCGCTACATCAAATGCAAGGATTATTTTATTATTATTGTATACTGTTCCCACAGCTGTGCACCTTAATTATATTTGCCGAAAGGTAAGATGATCTCACCGCGTGATTATTGTCAGTAATCGTAACCCAGCGGTGATCAGAGGGCAGTGTGAGATGTGCACACGCGCACACTCATACACACTCACACACTGCCCCACTCACTCTCACTCACACATAGCTCCGCACACACCACACATTCACACACATAGCACACACACACACTCAATAATCAGAGTCCTGTAGCTCAGTAGTTAGAGCACTCGCCTTGCGAGCGAGACACCTGGTTTCATTTCCAGGCAGAGGGCGAAACCTTGGGCAAGTTTCCCTCCTCCACACACCTAATAATAATTCCTCCAAACCAAAGCAATAATAAATTAGTCATTTCAATCCATGACTGTTTGTGGGACGCTGCTGTGCGCAATTGGCTGCCGCGTTTCGCCCACAAAATATACAGTCAATTCGCTTTACAGAATATTCTGTGAAGCGCTTTGAGACATCGAGAAGACGTGAAAAGCGATATATCAAAGGCAAGGATTATTATTATTATATAAAGCACTGGGGTGTCAGCCTGCACTGTGAACCTACAAACATCCTAGTCCAGGGATGCGAGTGGTATTCCCAGAGCCAGGGTTAGGTGTTAGGGTTTGGCATTAGGGTTAAGGGTTGGGGGTTAGGTTAGGGGCTGGGGTTGGGGTGGAGGACCCGACCCCAGGGAGCTGCCGGAGGTGTTTGTCTGGAAGTCAGGCAGCAGTGTTAATGAGACGAGATTAATGTTTATCTATGGACTTTAGCACATGTGGCATTGCACGCCAGTGAGAGATTGTGTCTCCGGCCTCGCTCATTGGCTGTAACCATGAGAGCAAGATGCGTCTCTCTAACAATCCATCTCCCTCACCCCCCTCACCTCCTCCTCTCACCGTCTCCCTCATCCCCCTCACCCCGAGCTGGTATAACCCAAAGTGAAACTGTTTTATTAAAAATCATAACCCAGATATTTCATAGGTGCCTCTAACCAGGACACCATCTCAGAACGTCTCAGGATTTTACTGTAAAATGTAGTGACTGTGTAGGTGAATGTGACAGTGACGTCCCACAACAGCTCTGACCAGAGTGACCAAACTTATCTGGGGGTTTGTCGGCCAGGACACCGAGTTGGGGGGGGGGTGGGGGGGAGTGATACCCCCTTCTTGTTTCCCAACAGCCCCGCGGGAACTTTAACGTCTACCTGAATGGTGCTGACGGGGAGTGAGGTTTAACGTCTCATCAGGAGGACGGACATCTCTGACAATCCGGCGCTCTCTCCCTCACTGGGGAGCGTCAGCCGAGACCGGATCAGTTTGAGGTGGCGACCGGGTGGGGGTCGAACCCACAGCCCGGGATTGAGAGGCCGGTCCGGGTCACTCTGGGTCGGCAGGAACTTGTGATTTAGATGGTAACTTTGGGAGAAGAAACACCTGCATTGGGTTTGTGCCCCAGAAACAGTCACTGTGTGTAGGTGCGTCACACGTGCCTTGGCATTGCCACAGTATTGGGCTCAGTTGACAGTTTAACCCCTCCCCCCCCCCCCCAGTAACTCTGGGGTAAAGGATCTTTCTCACTGGGGAGGAGGATGTTGGGGTAAAGGAGCCACACGGCTGATAAGCTTATGCTGAGCTGCAGCATTCGTTTGGGTTATTCCGTTCACTGAAGTGTTGTCCGACCTTCGCCCTTCACTGCTGTAATGTTTGGTGATAAAGGCGCCTCAGTCAACAGCACTCGGAGGTCCGAGAGGCGCAGAGACTGAGATAAGTGCACAGAGACAAATGGAGTGAGAGACAGAGACACACACACAGGGAGTGAGAGACAGAGAGACACACACAGGGAGTGAGAGACAGAGACACACACACAGGGAGTGAGAGACAGAGACACACACACAGGAAGTGAGAGACAGAGAGACACACACAGGGAGTGAGAGACAGAGAGACACACACAGGGAGTGAGAGACAGAGACACACACACAGGGAGTGAGAGACAGAGACACACACACAGGAAGTGAGAGACAGAGACACACACACGGAGTGAGAGACAGACACACACACACACAGGGAGTGAGAGACAGACACACACACACACAGGGAGTGAGAGACAGACACACACACACACAGGGAGTGAGAGACAGACACACACACACACAGGGAGTGAGAGACAGAGACACACACACAGGGAGTGAGAGACAGAGACACACACACAGGGAGTGAGAGACAGAGACACACACAGGGAGTGAGAGACAGAGACACACACAGGGAGTGAGAGACAGAGACACACACAGACACACAGGAAGTGAGAGACAGACACACACACAGGGAGTGAGAGACAGAGAGACACTCTCAGGGAGTGAGAGACAGAGACACACACAGGGAGTGAGAGACAGAGAGACACACAAGTACAGAGGGACAGAGACACACACAGGGAGTGAGAGACAGAGAGACACACAAGTACAGAGGGACAGAGACACACACAGGGAGTGAGAGACAGAGAGACACACAGGGAGTGAGAGACAGAGACACACACACAGGGAGTGAGAGACAGAGACACACACACAGGGAGTGAGAGACAGAGAGACACACAAGTACAGAGGGACAGAGGAGCGCTGGAGATGTCGATGCCGGTTTTGACGCAGGAAAACAAATGGTGAGGAGCTTCACTCCACTGCCTGTCACCCGGGGGGGGGGGGGGGCTGGTGCCGGGGGGGGGGGGGGCTGGTGCCGGGGGGGGGGAGGCTGGTGCCGGGGAGGGGGGGGAGGCTGGTGCCGGGGGGGGGAGGCTGGTGCCGGGGGGGGGGGGCGTGCCGGGGGGGGGGAGGCTGGTGCCGGGGGGGGGGGGGGCTGGTGCCGGGGGGGGGGGGCTGGTGCCGGGGGGGGGAGGCTGGTGCCGGGGGGGGGGGGCTGGTGCCGGGGAGGGGGGCTGGTGCCGGGGGTGGAGTGCGAGGGGAGTGCCGGGGGGGGGAGGGTCCCCCCCCACCAGGTCTCCCCCCCTCACCAGGTCTCCCCTTCCCCACCAGGTCCCCCCCCACCAGGTCTCCCCCCCACCACCAGGTCTCCCCCCACCAGGTCCCCCCCCCCACCAGGTCCCCCCCCCCCACCAGGTCTCCCCCACCACTGCACTGGAAGGTCAGCTCTGTGCTGTGAGCTCAGCGACGTTAAGGATCCCGCAAACCGGGAACAAACGGGAGTCTCTCTCTCCCGACGTCCCGGACAACATTCCCACAGATATAATGTGTCCCTCACCCCGTCCC
>NW_024704762.1:10391196-10413696 GCF_018977255.1 Callorhinchus milii
TCTCCCATCAGGTCAAAGACCTTTGACTCCATTCGATCGGAAGACGATGGGGCCAGGCCGGAGAGGAAAAAATCCATGTCGTCGGTGAGTGGCCGATTGGTTTGACTAAAACGTTCCTGTCAACACTGGCCGGTCAGGGGGTGGTGGGGGACCCGGCGAGTGGGAATGTTCACAATCGCTGCTTTTACTGTGGTTTATTTTATTCTGGCGTTTTATACGCGTGTCCGAGCGGTCAGCCGAGAGCGTTGTGTTCATGTGGTGATTCCTCTCTGGGATTCCCCCGTGTCAGTGCATGGATGTGTGTAATCTGTTAGTGCACGACATGTTCCTGTGAATGTTTTATTTATGGGAGAAATAGTCAATCAGCAAACCGCTTCCATGTAAAACAAGGTACATCCGCTCGGTGGTGGACACAGGTAACATTTCTGAGGAATCCAGGAAAACAGGAAGCCATTCAGCCCATCCAGCCTGTTCCACCAGTTTCTTAAATATTTCACGCCCAGTGCCTCATCTTATCTCTGAATTCCTCCACTGCCTGAGTTTCTGTCTATCTCTCGGTTATAAGAGTCCCTTATAAACAGCGCCCTCAAAACACATAGACAGTACACTTTACAGCGTGTCCTGTGAAGCTCTTCGTGACGTCCTCATGAAAAGACGCTGTGTCAGACATAAGGATTGTTATTATTATTATAAGGATTGTTATTATTATTATTATTATAAGGATTGTTATTATTGCTGGCGATGTTCATTGGGAGAAATTGCCTTTGATCTAAAACTTGTTTTTCTTTTGAAACTTTTGTTTAGTTTGAGAAGAAAAATGCCATGTTCCACAAACTCTTCAAATTGATTCCTCCCAATGAGGACCTGACTGACTGTAAGTTTCCGCCTGTGAAAACCCTCCAAAATTGTATCCCACAGCTCCCCTCCCTCCCTCCCTCCCTCGCATCTTTCAAGGCACATCTGAAGACTCTCCTCTCTGCCCGCATCTTTGGCTACCCTCCTCCCCCTGCCCTCCCTGTCCCTCCACCCACTCTGATCTCAAACCCCAGCTCAGGTCCAAATCCCTGACTCCAGTGCCTTGGGACATCCACCCAACAAGAAAGGCAAGTGACAAGTAAATGTCACTTGTTTTATAACCTGGCTGTTTCCTTCTCGGCAGGTTTTCACTGTGCATTGCACAGGGAGGTGCCCTATCACGGCAAGATGTACATCTCAGAGAACTTTGTGTGTTTCTACAGTAGCATCCTGAAGGAGACCAAGGTACTGAGCAGCCATTAGTGTCACCTGACATCGCCTGACAATAGCTCCAGGCTACTGGGGTGAGGGGCCGGATCCTAAACAGAGCAACGGGGGGCTGGGGGGCTGTGTGTGCGTTTATGGGGGGTGGGGGTTGGGGGTGGTGACAGCTCTGGGTGTGCGTCTCTCTCAGCGCTCTGTGTGTTTGTGTGGCACTAACTGTGTGTGTGTGTGCCACTGACTCTGTGTGTGTGCGTGTGTGTGTGTGTGTGTGACTGACTCTGTGTGTGTGTGTGTGTGTGTGTATGTGTGTGTGTGTGAGAGTGTGTGAGACTGACTCTGTGTGTGTGTGTGTGACTGACTCTGTGTGTGTGTGTGTCACTGACTGTGTGTGTGTGTCACTGACTGTGTGTGTGTGTGTGTGTGAGACTGACTCTGTGTGTGTGTGTGTGTGTCACTGACTGTGTGTGTGTGTCACTGACTGTGTGTGTGTGTCACTGACTGTTGTGTGTGTGTGTGTGTGTCACTGACTGTGTGTGTGTGTGTGTGTGTGTCACTGACTGTGTGTGTGTGTGTGTGTGTGTCACTGACTCTGTGTGTGTGTGTGTGTGTCACTGACTGTGTGTGTGTGTCACTGACTGTGTGTGTGTGTCACTGACTGTGTGTGTGTGTGTGTGTGTGTCACTGACTGTGTGTGTGTGTGTGTGTGAGACTGACTCTGTGTGTGTGTGTGTGTGTGTCACTGACTGTGGTGTGTTGTGTGTCACTGACTGTGTGTGGTGTGTGTGTGTGTCACTGACTGTGTGTGTGTGTGTGTGTGACTGACTCTGTGTGTGTGTGTGTGTGTGAGTGTGTGAGACTGACTCTGTGTGTGTGTGTGTGTGTGTCACTGACTGTGTGTGTGTGTCACTGACTGTGTGTGTGTGTGTGTGTGTGTGTGTGTGTGTGACTGACTCTGTGTGTGTGTGTATGTGTGTGTGGCGCTGACTGTGCTTGTGTCTCTGTCTCTAGGTAGAGATACCAGTGACAGCGGTGGCTGTGTTGAAGAAGCAGAACACAGCCTTGCTTTTGCCTAACGCTCTGAGTGTCAGGACCACCGATGGAGAGAAGGTAAAGTTTCGTTTCTTCTCTGGGTTATTTCTAAACTTTCAGTATCTGAGCAGAAGTTGTGAAACCCGCCCTGCCCTAATCACAGCTTTCAATAGATAACGCTCGTTCTCTTTTCAGTGCCTGACAGCTGATTACTGCAGTAAAAATAACGAGCATTTTTCCGCTTCAGCAAAAACGTCACGTTTGTTTTGTTTGTTCCATTGCAGTTTTTATTTGCCTCGTTCCGCTCCAGAGAGCTGAGCTTCCACGCTCTGAAGCGAGTCTGCGTCCACCTGGAGGTTAGCTCTTCAATCAGTGTCTATCTATATACGTTATTATTATATGTATTTATTACATTACATTTCTCCGAGTCCTGTGTGGGGTCGTCTGGCACAACAGCGAATCACAGTGTGGGGGGGGGGAGAGGATGGATGGCGGTTGGATGCATTGGGGTGGGGGATGGAGTTGTGGCCGTGATGTGTGTGGTACCAAGTGCAGTGGGTTGGGACAATTCCGCGTTGATGTGAAATGTCTTCTCCCCAGGATGGAAGTGTGAGCAACAGCCCCATGATCCCGTCACCGGAAAGCAGCTTCGGCTTTAGCTCCCAGAGGCTCATGGTGAGGAAATGTCCATCCGAACAACTTGTGCTGAAATCTCTGGGCTTCATATAACGATTGCTGCTGCTGTTGTTGTTGTTGTTGTTGTTGTTGCTGCTGCTGTTGTTGTTGTGCTCACGCCCGCTGTGTCCACCCCCCCACAGGAGAGCAGCTACTCCAGCTCTGAGAGGAGGAGCCAGGAGGAGTCGGAGTCGGTGAAGGAGTCGGTGAGCTCTGACGAGAGCGAGGTGAAAGGTGAGGAAGACCCCCCCCACCCCCAGCACAGCCCGCCCACCCCCCCAGAAGCACAGCCCCTCCCCAGCAGAGCCCCCACCCACCCCAGCACACCCCCCACCCCAGCGCAGCCCTCCCCCCACAGCGCAGCCCTCCCCCCCCCAGCGCAGCCCTCCCCCCCCAGCGCAGCCCTCCCCCCCAGCGCAGCCCTCCCCCCCCAGCGCAGCTCCCACCCCAGCGCAGCTCCCCCCCCCAGCACAGCTCCCCCTCCAGTACAGCTCCCCACCTCTCCCCCCAGTACGGCCCACCCTCCTCTCTCCCCACTCCCACACAGCACAGCCTCCTCCCTTGCGGCTCTGACTCGGGTCGTGTGTGGAGTGAAGTGTGAGTGACCGCTGACTCTGTTGCCTCTTTGTTGTCCGCAGAGACCGATGTAACTCTGGTGGGGGTCAGGCAGTACACGGAGCTGGACAGCGGTCAGTCCGACCGGGGGAACCCCCGGCCCCCACCCACAGGTACAGACACGAACGCTGCATTCTCCGCTCACACTGATCAGCTCCGGGCAGAAACATGATGATTCCTGACCTCTATAATAATAATAATCCTTGCATTTGATATAGCGCTTTTCACGTCGGGAGGACGTCCCAAAGCGCTTCACAGACACACTGTAAAGTGAATTGACTGTATATTTGTGGGCGAACGCGGCAGCCAATTGCGCACAGCAATGTCCCACAAACAGTCATGGATTGAAAATGACCAATTTATTATTGTTTTGTCCTGCCACGCACCACCGCCCCCCCCACCCCGCACCCCTCTTCCTCACTCCCCCCCAACCCCCACTCCTTCCACTCCACTGTCAAGCTGTGCTTTCAGCCACTGTGCCTCGCTCACGCCAACTCACCCTCAAACCCTCTCCATCTTGTTCTCCCTCACATTCTCGCTCCCTCTCCACAACTGTCCTCAAAGCTGACCTCTGTCTCCGCACTTTTGGACGACATTCTCCTCCACCCCCCACCCCGATTAAATGATCCTTCGCTCTCTGCACTTACCCACGTGAGAGACGTGGGACACTGCGGCTATTGTCAAGGTTCGACGAGACTGACTGAGACTGTTTGTGTGTGTGTGGCTGTGTGTGTGGGTGCCGCTGTGTGTGTGTGGGGGTGCCTGTGTGTGGGTGACTGTGTGTGTGTTACAGGTGTTTCTTGGCTCAACACGATTACCAAATGTTTGTGGCTGTTTAACCCATCGCAGGACTCCAGCACCATAAAGACGCTGATCCTCATTTACATGTTCCTGTGAGTATCCGTGTTTACACAGCGCTGTCAAGCCGGGACAACAGATCACTGCGGGGAGGGGGTGGTGGGGGGGGAGCGGGGGAGAATGGGAGCAGCTCCGCGGGGGGGTGGGCTCCCAGGCCAGCTGTAACGTTGCCTGTCTCTGGCTGTCCTGACAGGGTGCTGCTGTTGCTGCTGTCCTCAGTCTATATTGGCTGGCGGCTCGTGGCGCTGGAGGAACAGCTGATGTCCATGGGAGCCTGGCCACAGCTCCACACACACAGCGAGTAAGTACGTCAAGCGCACAGTGTGTGTGGCTGTGTGTGTGTGTGTGTGTGAGAGAGACGCTGTGTGTGTGGGGGGGGTGGGGGTGGCAGAGGCTGATAGTGTGTGAGTGTGTGTGACCGTACGCAGTCTCCCTGTAACCCAAGCTACAATCTGAACAGCTGGAATGTTCCGGGCAGCTCCATCTATTATTTATGTGTAACTAAAACCCTCTCCAGAAATCTCTTCTTATGATTTTAATTTTTCTCTTTCCATTCCCCCCCGCACCCCGGCCCCCCCTGCTTTCTCTCTCTAACTCTCTTCTCTCACATCCACTCTCTTTTTCCTCCTTTTTTTCTTTCTTTTTGTCTGTCTGTCTGTTTCTCTCTCTCTTTCTCTTTCTTTCGCTCTCTCTCTTGCTTTCTTGCTTCGGCGGGAGGAGGGGGTGGAGGGAGGGAACTGAAGGCTTGGATAGTCATCTGTTTTGAAGACTGTTTATCAAGGCGTTGAGGCAGAACGAGAGATTGTCCGGGTGCTGGTGTTTCTCACGCTGAGGCTGTGGCGCCTGCTCTCACCTTGTCTGCGTGTTGTGTTGGGTTCAGGTCCAGGGAGACGTGATGACGTGATGATGCCGGGGGCAGCTGTGAGCGATGTGGACTTAGCGATGTGCCCGCGGGGGTTGGCGGAGGAGAGCTGCCGGCCGGATGCTTCTCTGCTGGACCGTGAGCCGAGCTCGCGGTCACCGGGAACACGCTGAGCCCACGGGTGACCATTCGCCCCTCCTGAGTGAGCAGGAACCTCACTCTCAAACTCAAACCGCCCACCGCTCTCTGGTGTCGGGGAAGCCTTGGTACCGGCAGCGGCAGAGCTCTGGGACCCTCCCCCTCGGCAGGATCACCACCCTCCACCTCCTTCACTCTCCCCTCCCTCCAGCCCCCCCACCGGCTCAGGGGAAGAATGAATCTGGCAGATGTGAAGATTTTTGTACAGTGTGATAGATACCACCCCCCCCCCACCAACCCCCCCACTCACACTCAGGTCAGTCAGGACAGGACAGTGAGATGGACAGAAGATTGAGGTAGAGGTTGATGTGACATCCTCACAGTTCCCTGTGTTTACAGTGCTGCTGCTCTCCAGCCTGTGTATGTCATGGTCTTAGGGATTAAGTGAAAATCTCCTGTTATCAAGGGCATTACCCCCCCCACTCCCCGCCACCCTGCAACATTCAGTCACTACACCGTGTGGTAAAATCCTGTCAAGTATTTTCAAGAGATTTTGTTGATGCGATGAGGTGCTATATCAAATGCACTATTATTAATATTCATAAACTTTTTATTAGTACTTGCATTGTCTCATTGTGGAAAATGTATTTGAGCTCAGACTGGTGTTGGCCTTGAGAACCACAACAGCCCTCCAGGGGTCAGACACACAGCTACAGAGAATTACAGAAAATATTTATCCAGATCAATAATAAGACAATCCTTTGATTTAATTAGCTTTTGGAGGTGGGGGGGTGGGCAGGGAACAGATGTGAATTGGTGTGAAAGGGTTAACTCGCTTTGATAATGAATAGTGCCTTGAATCTGCTATTCTAATAATAATATCCACGTTTCACCCTCAAAATATACAGTCACTACACTCGACAGTATATCTGTAAGCGCTTTTGAGACGTCTCAACGACATAAGGCGTTGTATCAAATGCAAGGATTATTATTATTGTTTACATCCTGTTTCTGTGAAATGTATTTGTAAACCAAAAATGTGTAAAAATAAACAATTCTATTTAGAGACACTGAGATTCTGAGTGTGAATAATCTTAAATTCATCCAGCGATGGACCTTGGTCTTCTGTCACCTCGCAAATTTTTATGTGCAGTGAGATGCTCTTCAAACCCTCTCATTAGAAAAAACTGCAGAACCAGTCTTGGCAGTTTTACCTGAACTAATTTGGGACGCAAAAGGTCAACGATGTTGAAACCGCAGACAGCAGAGACACCAGTCTGTCAGGTGAGAGGTAGCCTTTATTTCTGTGTCTTTCAATCATGAAATTCATTTGCTTCTAATTTTCTGCCGATCGATAACTGTGAAAAAAAGAAAGATTGATCGCATAAGCACATAAGAAATAGGAGCAGGAGTAGGCCATTTGGTCCTTTCAGCTTGCCCCGCCATTTAATAAGATCAGGGCTGATTTTCTAACCTAATTCCATTTGCCCTCCCTATCCCCATATCCCTTAATCCCTTTAGTTTTTAAAAATCTATTGATCTCATTGATAGCGATGTGATTAGGCTGAGATTTGCTATCATTTTCTTATTAAAAAAAAGCTTCCTATTAATCCTGTCCCAAGCTGTGCCTCTCGGATGTGGTAGGTTTGCTCCACAGTGGTGTCTGAGCTCAGATAGTCCAGTGCAGAGCCGGGGGAGCGACACCCTAACCCTAACCCTAAGTGCTGTGTTCCCGATGAAACATTAAGCCGATTGCTCCTGATTTGGTGGATGTTAAAAATCCTGCGGCGCTGTTGGAAAAGAGAAGGGAGTTTCTCCCCCTCCCCCCAGTATCCTGGCTGACAAACCCGTAAATAAAACTGATCATTCACATTATGACTTTTTTGGGGGAAATTGCTGTGGGCAACACACAAGTCTTATTATTTAAATGATTTTGCCCACGAAATACACAGTGACTTCACTGCACAGTGTGTATCCTGAGAAGCACTTTGAGACATCTCAACGACGTGATGAGCTGCTGTACCAAACGCAAGTTTAATAGTGTAATGTTGTATATTAGTTCATAACATTTAGGATTTGATTACAAGAGAGAGAGTAATGTGTGTGCATTCACGTGGATCACTTCAGACGGCCCGTACCCGGCAAACTCCTTGCCGGGTCTCACTTTGCGTCTCCACTGGAAAGCGTCCCTCTCGAGCGTGGCCGCGTGTCCAGCTGTGATGTGAAGACACGGATTACGGCCACGAGATGGTCCACCCCCCAGTACCTCGTGTCCGTCCCCTCCCCGCATTCAAGGCTCGTTTCGAGACGTAACCTCTCTGACCGCGCTTCTGGTCACCTTCCCCACACCACCCCCCCCACACCACCCCCACACCCCCCCCACACCCCCCCCCCCACACCCCCCACCCCTGGTTTGTGTGTCACTCACATGTCACTCACATGTGGCAACAACATCAAGTGCTTGTGCTCTTGTGTGACTTCAGCGCTTCACTGCCCTCCAGTGGTTGTAATGGAATATTGCTCCATTGCAATGATGGCCCTGAGGGAGGGATTGGGATTTTGGAGGCACCAACATTGCAGGTAAGGAAGGTGATGCTGCTCAGTGCATTTACACAGCAACACATGACATGTGTACAGCCTCTGTCACTCAGAGCCCTGGAAAGCTCTCGGATGTACATAAACCAGCTCAACGCCGGCTTACGGCAGTGTTTTTGGGAGAGGAGGGGGTGCGGTGGAGTGGACGGGGGGAGCAGCAAAATACAACCAGAACCAACAGGTGAGTTGTTGTCTGAAGTGTTGCTTCACTGGTGAGAATAAGACATGGTTTTCCCCTTATGGTGAAATAGGTATTTAGGTGATGCTAATATGTACCTGGATGGTTTATCATGGGAGACGCACGGATTGCTTCCTACCTGTTGTACGTTTCTCCTCTCTCTGACGATAGGACTCCAGCCACCTGTTGTAGTTGGCTCTGCTGTACGGGTCTGTCAGCCCAGAGGAGCAAAAATGGCCAGTGGAAGCTGCGGTCACTCTCCAGACCACAGCGTGGCTGATGACGGGGGCACTTGATGCCGTGACGTAAGCTCTTTGCTGGACACTGGAAAGGTTAAAGAGTTAAGTAAAAAAAAAAGCAATAATAATCCTTGCATTTGATACAGCTCCTTATCTCGCCATCGAGACGTCTCAAGGCGCTTCACAGGATATACTGTTAAGTGGAGTATTTTGTGGGTGAAATGTGGCAGCCAGTCGCACACAAAGACTCATTGAGTGTGCAATTTATTTGGGTGATTGTTGGCCAGGACACTGCATTTTAGCAATTGTTTATTCCAACTTTTAGGATTTCAGTTAGCAATTGTGATTAACTGAAAATACTTCTGTAAATTCTTTTGAAGGAAATAAGCACTACAAATAGAGTTCCCAGTGTTGGGAAATGTACAGACTCAAAACTTAGAATAGACGCATTTAAGTCTAACCACAGAATGTCAACTACACAGGGGGCAATCACCATCGTAAGTGTCTTTATCTAAATGATATTCCTCTCTGTGGCCCCAGGCCCTCCCTACAGGTTTAATGAGTCTGAAGCTTTCATTTCCCAGTCAACAGCTGTGAAGGAGAACCAAACCATTGCTACCTCCTCACCTGTCCCCTATCCGGGGATAGATCGCTTCCAAAGTTCTTCGTGGGACATACAGAGCGTCATCTGGAGACGTCATGGTTGGAAGAAGCTTTGGTCTGACACGGTCTGGTCTGGTCTGGCTGTAAACCGAGTCCGGTAGCTCCGCTGGTTGCTATCAACACATCTCTCCTACACAGCTCACTTGGCAACGACAGGTGGCTGAACAAACAGGGCCTGTTAACTTTTGTTACCAGTTAACAGTGCGAGCTGCCCTTAATTTCACATTTATGTGCGCTTTTACAGCAAAATGAAACGTATAATACGTTTGATACGATATTAATAATATTATTGTCATTGCGTCTTTCACGTCGGGAGAACGTCTCAAAGCCTAAAAGCCCTTCACTGTAAGATGTAGTGAGTGTGTGTTCACAGGCGAACGGTTGAAGCTGATTTTCACGCAGAAACACAGGAATGGACCCATTCATACACAGTTGGTAAAAGTAATAATAATAATAATCCTCGCATTTGATATAGCGCTTTTCACGTCGGGAGGACGTCCCAAAGTGCTTCACAGAATAGACTGTAAAGTGAATTGACTGTATATTTGTGGGCGAACCCGGCAGCCAATTGCGCACAGCAATGTCCCTCAAACAGTCGTAGATTGAAAATGACCAATTTATTATTGTTTTTGGTTTTGGAGGGATTATTATTAGGCTCTGTGTGGAGTAAGGAAACTTGCCCAAGGTTTCGCCCTCTGCCTGGAATTGAACTCAGGTCTCTCACTTGCAAAGCGAGTGCTCTAACCACTGAGCTACAGGACTCCAAGTAAGTAATAATATTCCCTCCAAAACCCAAAACAATAATAAATTGGTCATTTTCAACCCACGACTGTTTGTGGGACATTGCTGTGCGCAATTGGCTGCCGCGTTCGCCCACAAATATACAGTCAATTCACTTTACAGTGTGTTCTGTGAAGCGCTTTGGGACGTCCTCCCGACGTGAACAGCGCTATATCAAATGCGAGGATTATTATTATTATTAAGTACATCAGAGAGACAACGAGAGGGTCAGAGCAGAGCAGCGCTCAGAGAGTGGGTGCGGTGCAGCGCCGGCCCGACAGGGGGCGTGTGACTAGCGGGGCCGTGGGAGGGGGCGTGGCGCGGCGGGGTGATTGCCAGCCGGGCGGACCAATCACCAAACAGCAGTGCGGCTCTCGGGGGGGAGGGGGCGGGACATCCGGTAGCAGGTTGGGTTGTGCGGGGCGGCCTCTCGCTGGCGGGAGGGGGGGTGTGAGTGACTGAGTGGGGGGGCAGTGACTGAGGGGGAAACGCCTTTTATTTGACTTTAAATCGGATTAAACCCCATTATTGTTGTTGTTGTTGTGAGGGCGGGAGGGAGGGAGGGGCAGAGCAGAGGAGGGAAGGCGCTGGCGGTTTGCGGGCCCCGCTGTCAGGTACGGAGCGCAGTGCCCCCTCTCCCGCGCCCTCCCGCGGTGACGGTGACGGTTGGGTTTTGAAAAACAAACGGTTTTAACGGTCGCCGCTCGGCCTCGGCCCGGCCTCACCGCGCATGCGCACCCGCTGTACCCCCCCCCGTGCACTCTCCCCCTGTGTACTCCCCCCCCCGTACACTCCCCCCTGTGCACTCCCCCCCCCCCCCCCGTACACTCCCCCCTGTGCACTCCCCCTGTGCACTCCCCCCCCCCCCTGTACACTCCCCCCTGTACACTCCCCCCTGTACACTCCCCCCTGTGCACTCCCCCCCCCCTGTGCACTCCCCCCTCCCCCCCTGTACACTCCCCCCCGTACACTCCCCCTGTACACTCCCCCCTGTGCACTCCCCCCTGTACACTCCCCCCCCCCCCCGTACACTCCCCCCTGTGCACTCCCCCCCCCCCCCCCGTACACTCCCCCCTGTGCACTCCCCCCCCCCCCCCCCCCCGTACACTCCCCCCTGTGCACTCCCCCCCCCCTTTTATTTGTCTTTAAATTGGATTAAAAGCCATCATGGTGTTATTGCTCCCTCCGCCCCACTCGCCCAGTGCAGACCCCCCCCCTCCCCCCCATCTGACAATATTCTTTGCATTTCCTACCGCGCCATCGCGACGTCTGTCTCAAAGCGCTTCACGAGCTCAGCTAAAGTGACTGTATTTCTGTGGGCGAAACGCGGCAGCCAATTGCCCGCACACCGTCGTGGATTGAGTGACCACGTTATTATTGTTTTGAAGGTATTATTACCCTTAAGCGTTATCATCGGATGATGATACTGTGAGGCGTAGTGACTGTTTGCTTGGCGATTTGTGGTCAGTGGCGTCCCCAAAAACTGCCATGAAGTGACCGATTTTATCGGATTCGGGGCTAAAACACCTGCAGAAACCTCTTTTCTGTCCTATCTGCGGAATTATTTGTGACATTTTCATTGGCCAATGTGGACATGGTGTTGTTGCATTGATTTTGAATTTATGTGTTGAAAATTATTTTTCTTTTTACCAGGTTTTATAAATTGTCGCTGAATCATTTATTACGATGTCTCAGAATGATAAAGAATCCGTACTTGTAGCTCGGTAAGTAGATCTTTTCCTGTCCTTTTGTTTTTTTTAACAAAAAAGTATTCCTTTTAATTGTAAATTGCTCTTGATATTAACCAGTGTGAACTAGTTAAAACCTGGTAATACTGTCACTTGTTTACCCCGGTACTACTGTCACTTATTTAGTTGAGTTATTAAAGTTGAAGTCTCTGCTGGGTTTCACTTGAACTTGTGAATTTGTGTATTTTTAAAACTTTGTTTGCACATGTTCTGAGCTGAATGATTTGTACGTTCAACAGAGAATTGAATTTCCCAAATCATCACAAATTATCTGTTCTGTGCTGCTATGTTGTATACAGGTTGAAGGTTTTTATTTGGATTTTATAATGTTACGGTCCCAGTAACTACTATATTTGTTTTTGTGATTGGAAGGAACAATGGTTTCTGTTGTGAAAACAAAGTACATAATTCCACTGGTTGTGGCTTTCTGTAAATCATAGTTTTACTTCAGATGGCAAACTTCACTTTGAAATTGTGAGGTCTACACTGACGGTTACTTGCTAGTTTATCTGCTGTAAGGCTCTGCTTACTGTTTATCATCTATGTTTACTGCAGGAACCTCACTTCCAAGGCTTTCAATCACAATGGAGTGTTGCAGACTGTGATTAAACAAGAGATCGTCGAGACTTCCAAAACTCAATCATCCCAGAAGCAATCTGACAAAAGTACAGCTGGGGGTGGAAATCCTGGCGAGGAAGAGGTACGAGCATGATTTACACCAGTGTTTTGAATTTAGAAAGTCTTTCGTGCCTATGTTCATAAATCATCTACAGTAAACAGCTGGGAGTGATGTGTACAGGCAGCACATTTTACACAGTGTATAAATTACTGCTGTATTAGATAGAAGAATTAAAATTGAGGCTTGACAGATTTCAACTTACTGGAAGCAATCTCAATTTGTGCCTGAGCCTTATTAAGAGATCCCATTTAAAATGGCTATTTAACATCCCCCAATGACAGTTTTCTATTATACGTCTGTTTGACTTTTCCTACAGCAGAGAGTGGTGAAAAAGCGAGGCTGGCCGAAAGGAAAGAAGAGGAAGAAAGTCCTGCTCAATGGTCCCAAAGCCCCTGTCACTGGTTATGTCCGCTTCCTCAACGAGCGTCGTGAGCAGATTCGGATGCAGCATCCAGACCTGCCCTTCCCAGAAATCACCCGAATGCTTGGGAATGAATGGAGCAAACTCCCTCCCTTAGAAAAACAGGTACGTGCCTTTGTCTGTTGATATATGTCATACAGGCATAGTAATTACAAACATCACGTCCACGGATGGGAGTTTAACAGTTGGGGTCATGCTGATGTGTATTTCTGTTGGAGAGTGATGATTTCCTGGGAATGTATTTGAGTTCCCGCTTTCTACTTTAGTTCCTGTTTGGACAGTGGCCAGGATTGCCTTTGGGCTGTGACCTGTCCATCTTTTATCTTTTAGCTTTTGATAGGGTAAAACCTGGCCCGAGAGACAACAACAACTTTATGTATAGAGTGCCTCAGTTTCAGCCAATGAACATGAGCTTTTTTTAAAAGAAACATTTACTCGTACATTGCACAGTAGAGAGTGGGAGGTGGAAGAAAGGTACACGACAGCGAGGAGGAATGAGTTGAAAATACTAATAATAATACATTACACTTGCATTTGACATTTTAAAATTTGGTGTCCATTAAAGTTCAACAACTGATGCGTCGTGCTGTGCATTCTTTACGCCTAGAGTCACGTAGGTTTGGCACAAAACATGAACACAGGAACCAAATCATATTCCGCAGAGTAGGAGGCTCAAGTGTGAAGCAATACATGGGCTTTGTTCTAACAGCTGGATCTGATGCAGTGCCTCAGGAATCACTGCATGTCATAGACTGGGTTATGATCACCCCATAGATCCTCATCCAGGGTGAGGCTAATGTCTGTCAGAGTAGATTTAACGTATGCGATGCCTGATATCAGTCCACATGCACAGGGCATTCAGTTTTCTCTAAATCCGGAGATGTTGCACGCATTGGGACACGCACTTATCTGCACAGTGGTGCTCTGACTTTTTGAGAAAACTGGAATATTGATATTTGTATAGCGCCTTTAATGTCAAGAGAACGTCCCCCCATCAACCTGGGAATGTAATCTGTAGTCCAGTCAAAAGACTGTTTCTTTAAGATTTGCTTAATTGATAAATTTAGTTTTTAATTGGCTGAAAAGATCATGCAACCCAAACTGCTGCACAATTTGTAATTGGATTTAGCCGTTGTAGCCATGACATTGCCCTCGGAGTGTCTGTGACAATTTAAAGAGTGAACCATTTCAACTAATGTATTATTACATGATTGGCTGAAGGATATTACAAGGTTATTTTCTGATACATGTGTCGCCGTCTCACTTTAGCGCTATCTGGATGAAGCAGAAAAAGACAAACAACAGTACATAAAGGAACTGAAGGAGTTTCAGCAAACTGAGGCGTACAAGCTGAGTACACAAAAAATCCAGGAGAAGAAGCTGAAGAAAGGTAGATGAGCGCTGGTCAGCATTGCTGCAGAACAATAACAATTAATTACATTGTATAGCGCTTTTCATGTCAGGAGCATGTCCCAAGGCGCTGATAGCCTGATGTCTAATCTTAATCTTAAATTGTTTCTAAAGACGATACTTCTTTTTGATTACTGGAGACACGTTATGTGGATTGAAAATTCTTCACATAAGTTAAATACCTCCCACCCCCATCCCCCCGACCGCCCTATGCCTGTGACCTGTTGCTAATGTAGAACCTTTAAGCATTGTTTCCAAGCTGGGGAAGTGGGTTTGAAATACCATTGTGGTTAAAAAGTTATCTCTTCAGAATTAAACTAACATTGCGTGCTTTCTCTTTCATTTTAGAAGAACTATGGTCAGGAGTTAATGGACCAGTCCCAAAGGTGAGCTGTGACATGTTTATATTCAGGAATACTTCGTGTCCAGTGGAGTTTTCAGTTGGCATACATTGTTCCCCATCCTCCTGATCCTACACCAATCCTCTCCCTCCATTTCCCTCTGCTTGACTGAATCAGCATTTTGTCACTTAGATCTCTGATGATGCACCAGACAGGATGTCCATGTTTGACACCCCAATTTTTACCGAAGAGTTCCTGGACCAAACCAAAGGTAATTTTCTATCTTTCACCACCACTCATTTTCAGAAATGTTTAAAAAATGTTCACTGAACTGTATGTGAAGGTCATTCTATAAATGCAAGTTACTGTATTATGGGACGCTGCTGTGCGCAATTGGCTGCTGAGTTTCGTCAACATATATACAGTCAATTCACTTTACAGATATTCTGTGAAGCGTTTTGTGACATCTAGAAGACATGAAAAATGCTATATCAAATGCAAGGATTATTACTTTACTTGAATGGTGAAGGAGTCTCTGGGATGTATATATTCACTACATTTATTGCATATTATGTTAAATATTCCTGTTTGCAAAAATCTTCAGTTTTGGGCAGTGAAACTGAAGAAGATTCATTGGAGTTGGATTAAAGGGATGACCTTGGAAGCCTCTACATATCTGTAATTGGATGGGTTTGGTTTTGGTTAGCAAGGTCTTGTTGAAGACTAAAAGAAAAGTTACACCGAACGAGGAATGCCATCTGGATTATGGTTACTTGCCGGAGTTTGAGGGATGTTTCTGTACAATTTGGGTGTAATTGTAAGAGGGTTCCCATTTTATAGAGTCTAAAATGTGAATTAATGTTTGTTTATGATTTATATAAAAACAGCTCGTGAATCAGAACTGCGGAAATTAAGAAAGTCAAATGTGGAGTTTGAAGAGCAGAACAGCATCTTACAAAAGCACATCGAGAGCATGAGCAGCGCCAAGGAGAAGCTGGAGCAGGAGCTGGCCCAAGAGGAGAGACAGACACTGACTCTGCAGCACCAGCTACAGGCAGTACGTCAGGCCCTCACTGCCAGCTTTGCTTCCATTCCCATTCCAGGTGAGACATGGGCTTTCTGCTCCATATATTCTTGTAGGTGACACCTAAAGTCATGTTCTGTAAGACCTGCTTTGATCCCAATTGTGATTTTTGATTATCCAGCAATCCATACATAGCTTTCAGAAGGGAGTTGGATAGGCACTTAAAAAAAGAGAAATTTGCTGGGCTATGGGGTAAGAGTGGAGGAGCAGGACTAGTTGGTGGCTCTTTCTAAGAGTGGGCATGATGGACCGAATGGCCTACTCTTGTGCTGTAAGATTCTATGATTCATTCACTATCAATCCCAAATTACTACAGAACATACAACTTACTTGTTTCAAAATTTGGCCGAAGAGGAAAGTCTTTTCTCTGCTTCGGATTTTACCACTGAGTATTTATTCACTTGAATTTATTGAATTCCATATTAATAAAGTTAACCCTGGCACCTTGCCTAATCAGATTCTGAATTGAGCATTGAACAATTCAGGTGCACAGCAGGTGGATGATGTTCGGTTCTGTCACACTGATAGAAAATCATTTCTGTAGTTGGAATACTAAATGCCTTGCAATGAAGAGGCAGTGTTCTGACTCTCCTTTTCAACATCCTCTGCTGCCTTTTCAATCCTTCTAGATAATCCAATATCTATACATATATTATATATATATATATAATTTGAACATATTTCCATTTTCTGTATTGAGCAGGCTTCTGCAATCCCAATAAACATCATCAGTTCTTCCTTTGCATATGTCTGTATAACTCAATAATCCTATTTGCATGCATTGTGTTAAGCTAGAGGTATCTAGTAGTAATTTACCTATTATTGCTTGTGTACTTTAGATTCCTTCATGTAGCTTTTCACATCCCTGGGCATTTCCTCCCAATATAATCTGATGTTTTCTTTTGGTAATTAGGAACTGGAGAAATGCCAACGGAAGGAACACTTGATATGTACATGGCCAAACTTCACAATGTGATTGGAAGCAACCCCATAGAATATGAGAAACTAGTTGGAAGGGTGCAGGAGATCATTAGCCAGTTAGAAAGGTAATTTAATTTGATCGTTTAAATGTGTTTTTGTTTTCAGTTCACATTCTTTATTCTGATCAGGTTTTGTCTTTTGCTGCATAATTTTATATTTTACTTTGTTTTAAGTGACAAACTATGAACATGAGAAGAAGTATCCATTGAATGCCTAAGTGGTACTGTCCATTATAATGGATTGTATGGGCTGCAACATGTGGAACCTGAATAGAAAGTTGCTCAACATTTTTCTAATAGATGACTGTTAGGAAATGTTGCCATTACTTAATATCTTTCACTTTACACGTGACTTTCGCACCCATTTAGTGTACTGGTTTCGACATTAATACTGTCATCTACAGGAATGCAGATGATGAATTTGCATGCTCAGTGTTTACTTTAGTGTATGGTTAAACTGAGGTTCCCAGCAAGATAGAAAACGTCGACTAGCTTAGCTAGGAGATTTAGTTCATATGAATTGTTTCTTTTTATTTCTCTTATACCTTAAACAAAAATAATTGCTGGTATTCTATACAGGCAAAGGCATAAACAGTTACATTTTTATGTATAGTAGTGCAGAAGTTATTTTCTCCATTTATTGGTGCATCTTTTTTAAACACTATTTTCTACAAGATTCATAACCTATGTTTTCCAGTGAGAAACTTTGCTAGGCAAAGGCATTTTGTATCAAGCTGTCAATCTGGGTATTTTACTACAAAACAGATGGTGGAGTCGTGAACTCAGCAAAACGTGGGAATAAAAGATTGAGCTGAAAAACGCTTCTGAGATTCCAACCCTTTTGAGTACTATTATTATGAAAACCTCTTAGGATTTACACCAGATTTTTTTCTTACTAAGATTACATTCCGTACAAACCTAATGAGAAAAATGTCTTGGCAATTGGAAAAGTGCTAGTATTTTGAATACTCCGGGAGACGATCACATTTGTATTGCATAATTTTTTTCGTGTGGTGCAGTTCTATAAGGGTTAAGAGGAAAAAAGTTATCTCTTCTTGTAGGTTTATTGTCAGTTGTTTAATTTGTTCTGCTCCACACGGAACAGAATTGATCTACTTAAACTAATCTGGGTGTGATGTAATTTTAACATTGAGTTTGTTTTAATAAGGTTGGAGACTTGACCATCAGTTCTGCAGGATGTGAATTAATTGCTTTATCATTTCTAGTGAATTTTCACAGCTAGCTATAGCCGGTAATGGCAGAGTTTTCTGCTTGTAAAACCTTTGTCCAGATGTCACTATCAAGAAATGTTCTATGAAATCACTGTAATAAAAATATTATCGAGTTACGTTTTTGTTATTTTACAATGATTGCTCTCCTTTTGCACATTTACTTTTTGCAAATCTCCATTAAGCTGTCTGCAAACAGAGAAATCTCTATTGAACACTTTTCCTGGGTTAAACCCACGTATATTCCACCAAGACCTTGATGTTTCATCTTTGAAACAGCACTTTTTTATTTCCTTAAAGTGCTGGTATTCTACACTAAAAGAAAAACTCAGCAATTGCTCTTTGCACTCTGCATTAACTCTGTATCCAGTTAAGATGGATGGGATCAATTCTCCTCTCTGACTAAGGTTCCTAAATGGAATGATTTAAGCACTCACTTCTATAAAGAATCGCCATACAAAATCAAAGAAAACCCACTGAACTTTGAGTAGCTTTCAAATCATTTGTCTCGTCCCCTTCTTTGTGAAGGAGTCTTCATCCCAGTTTCACACGAGAACAGGTGCAGGCCATTCTCTGCTCTTGGATATACGACAAGAGAGATATTTTGCAGACTGTGTCATGGTAAATTACGCGGTAACTGCATGTATGGATATCTGATACCGGACCCCACGGTGGCAATCTCAGAACAAAGGTGCCAATGCAGGTGATGTATAGAACAGTGCGCTTGATTGTGGAAGGAATTTACAGCCACTGCTACAAGGGCAGCTACACTGTTTGACACTAGCGCCAGCTCAGAGTTGTCACAGGCGTTCAATCGAGAAAAAGCCCGAGGCCTGAATTTCCATCCAGTTGTATTAAAACGGTTTTGTCTTAAGATGTGAAGATGGAGCAGAAGTGGAAATTTTCATAAAATCCGCCTTTATTTGGAAGGCAGTAAGACCTGTGGAAAACCCATCACCCAAATGGACCTGCGTTGTTAGCGACTAAACTGAGGGCCAGTGTCTGACGAGCTGGACATCAAAAGTTCTCAGAACACTTCAAAAAGAGAAAGTTTATCCCAGTTTCCCGGCAAACAGTCAGCACATACATTTTTGCAGACCTCGGTAATGCAAAGTGGCTGCTCTCGATTTCTTACAAAAATACAGTCACCACAATTGACATTAACCGCTTGGGAAGCACTTGGTGTGTTCAGGCACAATACAAATTTAAGTTCTTTTTATGCTGGACCAAATATCACATTAAAACAGAAACAATGTATGTTATTGCCTAATTTAGACTGACCCAGATTAAATAGCTGTATAGGAGTTTCTAGCAGATGTGTATGCATTTTTATCAGAGGGAACTATAGAAATACAAGACTCCCAAGATTTAATAATTAAACGATAATATTGGAAATGTGCTGCCAATTTAACACGCCGCTTCACAAAGGGCTAGGATTTCTCCCTGTTCAACTGACTTGCACACCTTGGTGGCACTGGAATGGCAATGAAAGTCATGGGAAGCAGCCTGGCACTGCGTGAGGGAAGTACCTGGAGCTCCCAGATCTTATTTCTTTATTAAATAGAATAAACACCGAAAGCTTAATTTCATGTTTTTACTCTCTCAAAAGGCACGTTCTACCAGTCGAACCTGTTCCCTGTGGAGTTGTGAAGAGCAAAGAGGATCCTCAAACAGTATAGTACTCTTGCGTGTATTTACTATTCACCATTGGGTGGCACGCTTTCTACTGCTGATATATATTGCAGCAGCGTTTCTCATTACTCACTCGCTGGTAACAGTTAAGTAAAGAATTCAAAGACAGAATGGGGAAACCGAGGAATGAATGCTCAGATTTAATTCCTTTTCTTGAAAGAAACTTTTGGAGTGTGTTTCCCTGTGCTGCACGTAATCAATTATTGAGAGCCCCTTTATCAAGCTGTAGGGCTTTCCTGCAGAGGTTCCCTTCAGAAACCTATTTGTTATGCAAGTTGGTGTTGAGCGCGACAATTCTTAGGAGGAATGTAGCCCTTATGGTAACCATCCTGGTGTTTGATACAGCTCCTGTACGGTTAAAACGTCTGAAGGCCATTCACAAGGAATTGCCACATTAACTTTCTTTTATGAAAACACGGTAGCTATTTTGAACACTATAGGGTCCCACAAACAGCAATAAATAACTTATCTGTGGGATTGTTGGACAGAAGACGAGGAAAAACACCCTGCTCTTTTCCAATAGTGGAAAAGCTTGATGGAGAGGAAGAACATTGGCTTTTGGGACACTCTGGTTTGATAATGATGTACTGGGAAATTTACTGGTTAATAAATCCTCCTTTCAATGTAGTGCATTCACCCCCCTCCACAACAAAACTATTTTGAAAGTGTTTGAATGTGTTTTCTGCATTCTCTCCTGAAGGTGCCAATGCATGTCGGGGTTAAGTTGTGCGGGTGGAGGCAGTCCTGTGTGTGTCTCACTGAAGTGAAGCACTCCGAGATGGTGAGTGTCTGATAGCTACTTAATGATAGGAGGGGGAAGGGAAATCATAGCCAAATGCTGGGTACAGAGAAAGAGCAAGGTGTTATGTGGACATGCCAGTATTAGCCTGGGCCGAGAGCATTGGACGGCCTACTGAACTGTCATTTCCGATAATTGATGCACAGTCACCGGCAGTTTATAATCAGATCAGATTGTTTAATTGTAGGAGGTCACCCTGGTCTAGGAAACGTTGACTGGCAAAACCTTAGTTTCGTGATGACGGTTGTTTTTTTTTTACAGTTATTTGCATTTTCAGTGCTTGTCACAGATCCTATCAAAAATGCAATCCTTCATTCCAGCCTTTCCCTCTGTGATTTGTATCAGGTTAATTTAGATAAAGCTACAGAGGCATTGCAATCTGGTCACATTCTCAGCTACACAGTGACTACACTTTGCCGTAAAATACTTTGAGACTTTTAGATTCCATGATAACAACAACAAGTTGCATTTATATTGTGCTCTTCACGTGGGGTAGTGTCTCAGAGCGCTTAAAGGTGCTGATAAGGTGCCATATAAAACACAAGGATTATTAGTGTTATGATTACACCCAGTGTACAATTACAGGTGCAGAATGATCTATCATGTGCTTATAAAGGTTCAGCCTCATTTAAAGAGGTCAGTCAATAAATCTGAAGGAAGCTGATTCCTAAAGAGATCTGCTGGTTCACTGACCATATCAGGACATCGAATCTTAACGAATGAACGAAGGTGGTCACACAGTAAACGACTGACACGTGAAGTCTGATGGCACAGAATCCCACAGATCACTGGGGTGTGATCGGCACTTGGTTCTTTTGCTGAAAACAGGAAAATGGGGGGGGTTACTTTTCAATCATTGGAGCCAGTCCAGTTTTGCCATCATTTCTGGGATTTATTTACAGGATGCTGCAGCGTTAAAAGGACTTGGACATTTTATCCCTTTGTGAGCATCACCAACCCTCACATTGGATTGCAGTGTTACTGGTTCAGTCTACACAGTTGTTCTCTGCAGTAAATCCTGTGAAGCGCTTTGAGATGTGAAAGAACGCTGTGTAAGGGTTGTTTTACTTTAATCTCTCATTGATTCTACCGTCACTTTTCACATCGGGCTTCCGGCAAGTGCAATGTGGTTCTGCCTTTAATTAATAATTTAGGTTGGCGTTGACTGCTGTGAGTCAGCACTTCAGGAGCAGTGAGAGAGATAGAGGGAGAGAGAGTGAGGACAGTGATTAGAGTATGAGAGTGCATTCCCTGGAAACAATTGATCATTTCTTACTGGATTGATGTTTCATATCGTAAACCATCAACAATTCTATTCACATCCATAAAACAGCACCTGATTCTCTGCATCTCCTGTTTCACAATTCATTTAACAATGTGTTTAAACTTCTACCTTCTGATGGATTGCACAGTGGTCTTGCCCACTACAGTGAGTTCCGGTATCCTACCACCTACGGAATAGATCATCATTCCTCCCCCTTAGAGAGGGTGGGCGGGAGTTAAGAGGGGTCCCTTTGGAGCTGAGCTGCTTTCTAAGGTGTCTTGCTTTGCTACAGAATGTTGAAATGAAATCCACCCCCTTTTGCAGTCTTGGTAGTCTGGTTGCTGAGCCAAGCAGGTCCATTCAGACAATACTCTCAAAGGCAAGCAATGCAGTTTTATCTGATTAAACTCCAGCAGTTACCCCAACTGTGCCTAATACTCTCCGGTTTTGGGTAAGCAGGGGGTGCCATGTTTCGGTTTGCTTAATTTTCAAACAAGAAGTCTGAGATCCACTTACAGTGTTAGCTGATTCATTACCAACTTCCCAGCCACTCCCGCACAATTAGAGCTCCTGCACGTACATCTGTATAACACAGCCTACAGCATGGTTGGGAGTGTGTGGGATAAGCCCTCCCACACAAACCAAATGGCTTCTTTTCAGCATTGTACTAATTAATGCATGTGTACTGTTAGGTCTAGCCACAGTACATTTCCAGCTATAATCCTGCCATACTGTGAAGCTGTTCTCCTTTTCTCTACCTCCGGCATTCCTGACCGCATCAGGTACCGGAGAACAATTTCAGTCACACGCTGTGTTGCACAGCAGAATTGCAGGAAGCAGGGAAGCGGGCTAGAGATTGCCGAGCGCACTCCTCCTACACTTGAGTCACATAACTTTGATCATTCACATTTTGTAATACGCATCGTGCTGAAACCCTTGCTGGTGTTATTTGTGCACGGTGACTGAGATGATGAATGACTTC
>NW_024704762.1:10418696-10584062 GCF_018977255.1 Callorhinchus milii
TGCTCTCTCCTCTCTCTGCCCTCTCCTCTCTCTGCTCTCTCCTCTCTCTCTGCTCTCTCCTCTCTCTCTGCCCTCTCCTCTCTCTTCTCTCCTCTCCTCTCTCTTCTCTCTTCTCTCCTCTCTCTTCTCTCCTCTCTCTTCTCTCTTCTCTCCTCTCTCTGCTCTCTCCTCTCTCTCTGCTCTCTCCTCTCTCTGTGCTCTCTCCTCTCTCTGTGCTCTCTCCTCTCTGCTTTCTCCTCTCTCTGCTCTCTCCTCTCTCTCTGCTCTCTCCTCTCTCTGCTTTCTCCTCTCTCTGTGCTCTCTCCTCTCTCTGCTCTCTCCTCTCTCTGTGCTCTCTCCGCTCTCTGCTCTCTCTGCTCTCTCCTCTCTCTGTGCTCTCTCCTCTCTGCTTTCTCCTCTCTCTGTGCTCTCTCCTCTCTCTGCTCTCTCCTCTCTCTGTGCTCTCTCCTCTCTCTGCTCTCTCCTCTCTCTGTGCTCTCTCCTCTCTCTGCTCTCTCTCTCCTCTCTCTGCTCTCTCTGCTCTCTCTCCTCTCTCTGGTCTCTCTCTCCTCTCTCTGCTCTCTCCTCTCTCTGCTCTTTCCTCTCTCTGCTCTCTCTCTGCTCTCTCTGCTCTCTCTCCTCTCTCCTCTCTCTGCTCTCTCCTCTCTCTGCTCTCTCCTCTCTCTGCTCTCTCTGCTCTCTCCTCTCTCTGCTCTCTCCTCTCTCTCCTCTCTCTGCTCTCTCTGCTCTCTCCTCTCTCTCTTCTCTCTCTCCTCTCTCTGCTCTCTCTCCTCTCTCTGCTCTCTCTCTCTCTCTCTCTCTTCTCTCTCTCTCTCTCTCTCTCTCTCCTCTCTCTCTCTCTCCTCTCTCCTCTCTCTGCTCTCTCCTCTCTCTCCTCTCTCTCTCTCTCTCTCTCTCTCTCTCTCTCTCTCTGCTCTCTCTCTCTCTCTGCTCTCTCTGCTCTCTCCTCTCTCTGCTCTCTCTGCTCTCTCCTCTCTCTGCTCTCTCTCTGCTGCTGAACTTCTCGACACCGCCTTTTTAAATATTTCTTCTTAAAATATTTCCTGGGCTTTGCTCTACTCGGCAGCAATGTCAGTGTGAGAAACGGGATGGGATCTTGCGCGATAGATATATTTTATATGTATGGATGTGTGTGTGTATATACACATATATATATATAAAATCTTGTGACTCTTTTTAGCCCAATAGATCACGGTTCCACCTGCCGAGCTGTGTACAGAGAGTCGTGTTTTTAATGCACATTTAATGTTCTCTGTAAATTGGTATCTGGACGCCTTGAAAACACACTTTGATAAACGGTCTGTTATATATATATATTATATATATATAATAAATCCAGCAATATATAGCAGTGTACCCTATATATATATGTGTTTGTATCTATGTTATAAATCCAGCAATATATAGCAGTGTACCCTATATATATATATATATACACACTATGAAGTGGAGAGAGACAGAGAATGTGAGTATTAAATGACTTTCAGCACCGTGGCCAGCGCCTCTCTGCTCACTGTCAGCTCTCTTTCTCTCTCTCTATCTCTATCCCTCTCTATCTCTCTCTCTCATCCCTCCTGCAAATCGCTTCTCCAGGAAAGCGATGGTGACCTCTCACAGACATCGATGTTTAATTCATTATTATTTTTTTTTAACCTTCATCTCCGTTTTTAGCAAACATTCCACTTAGAAACACCCCCCCCCCCCCCCCCCCCCGCGAGACCGTCCGTCCTAAAAGGCATCTTTTTTTGTTGTTGTAAAAGCATTGAATGAAACCAGTGGGGTTCGGGAACTGTGTAATAATAATCCTTGCATTTGATAGAGCGCCTTATCACATTGTTGAGACGTCTCAAAGCGCTTCACAGAATATACTGTAAAGTGGAGCGGCTGTATATTTTGTGGGCGAAATTGCCGCTGTGTTGAGGAGATGGTTTTGGAGCATTTAGTGTAACCCGCTCTGTGCTGCAATGCGAGCCGCAAGCTGAGCTGAGTTGGACTATTTTTAGTCATAAAACAGTGCATTAAGCCAAAAAAAAAGCCACTTTAACATTGTCAGATACCTGCGTATGTATTTCCTCTCTTTGAGAAAATAGACACAGCACTAACATTGTAAGTTTTATAATCTGTTATTTGATCCAACTTATTTATTACCTATTTAGCTCTAACTCTGCAACACTCTGATTCCGGCTGAAGGTAATGCTGAACGGTGGCTTGGTGTGGCTGCCGGATGGGGAATGAATGGCTAAGTGTAAAATAGAAGTTAGAATTATTGAAAGAAGGTGTTTCTGCAGCTCCCAGCCTGAGGTCCCCCCTGTGACTGGCTGGAGGAGCCTGGCCTCTGACCATACTCCAGGGCACTGCTGATCATAGCACAGCCAGCCTGGCTCATCACCAGGACCTGGAAGGGCCGACCAGTCACTGGGGGCAAGGTATCCTCCCACTCAGCTCCTGTTAACCCTGCAAGCCAAACCCCTAAAGGATAGGGTGGTCCTAGCTGGACAAGCAGTGGGAAAGCTTGGCCAGGGAGCAATATCAATGGCAAGCCATGTGGTTTTAGCTGGTTAAACTCCAGCAGGTGACCCCAACGCACACTGGCTCTTGCCATCCTGCTCCTAATACTTTCCAGACAGCACTAGAAGCAATCCATTTCAAGGCGTAGTAACTTCTCCCCTCCAATAGCATGCGATTGTATTTCCTGAATTGGAATCACCGTGTATGCAATATGGCACAGGCCTGTTTCTGAGACTTTACCTTGTTGCTTATCCTCAGTTTCCAGCACTCTGCATTGTTCATCAGCAGTGCTGAGCAATAAACCATGGCAGATGTCAAGTGTTTAGGCTGCCGCACAAAGCATTTTATTTTAGTCTCTAGCCTTGGCAGGGTGCTGAGGGTGAGGTCACTGCAGTGTGTTTGCAGACGGGTGTTGGAGGACAGTCATTGCTGGGCCTCGGCTCTGGAGTTAAACTAGAAATCATTTGATTCCCAAAAATATTGACTGAATGAGACAGCCAGTGGTTTCATTAAGGTGATCCAACAAGGCAGATACACAATGAGATGTCACAACAGAATACCATTCAAAAATAGCCTTAAATACCAATATTAGGAACACAAACTGGTAGCGTATACTGTATATGCACATGATGTTTATTTTAAAAATTTACACAATATTATCTTGTAAGTATGGCCATGGTTACTAAGAACTACAGATGGTTGTACAGTAAAGAGTCAGGGCAGAATCCTGATTTGGAAAACCCAGAGGTTAATTCTCCCACATATGCGCAGTATAGGGCCAAAGGAATTTTGTTCAAATTCCTTTATGCTTCAAGAGGTTGTGATGCTGTGATACTGGTGAAGGGGAAGAGAGCACAGGGAAGTAACATTGATGATGCATCAGTTGGAGTTACAGAACAGCTGGTCCAAATCGTTTTCCACATGGAAGCATTTCTTAGAGACGTAGAATGGAATTGATCAGAGTTTGGTGATTCAAATTCATAGTTGTATTTCACATATAGCATCAATGTAGAAAAAAACTCTTATCATGGAATATAATAATGATAATCCTTACATTTGATAACTGTGCCTTTCACGTCAGGAGAATTCATTATATTTGTGTGTGACCGTATTTTTGTGGGCGAATGCGGCAGCCAATTTGTGCACAGCAATATCTCCCTCACTCATGGCCATGAAGTGAATGTCCAATTTTACCCTAACCGTCTGGTGGCTTAAAATGAATAAACTCAGGGCTCTCCATGGAGTTTGGTTAATATTCTAAGAGAAACTGATGAAGCAAGGAAGTCTAATTGCTGATGATTTGATGTAGGACTAAGTTCATATCATTCCAAATTTAAAGAGAGAGTCTCACTATCAACGTTCCTTTTAACAATTGAATTATTGCAAAGTATTATTGCTTAATTATTATTATAATAATCTATTTTTTCTATTTCTTTGGATTCTTGAATTGAACAGCATGTTCAGAGAGTTATTCGAGGAAATTGCTTCAAGGAGTTACTGAGGCTGACAGTGCTCGGAGGCTGAATTAACATACACAATTGAGAAGACACAATTGCTGCAGCATTCTGAATGAATGGCTCTATCTCTCTACTCACAGTCATTCAGCTTCCTTGCACTCTCTGGATATGCTGGAACCATCTTTTTTAACTCTCTTAGAGGGAGCCTGGCATTTTACAAGCACGTATTGCCCATCCCTAGTTGACCCAGTGGATGAGGAATAGGGTGGTGATTGGCCTTCTCTTCACAGTTTCACAGTTTTGAGACTTGGTGCTCAATCTCCTGTCACTATTTGAAGAATGGAGGGAGTTTCTCCCAACCTGGTAAAGGTGGTCATTCACTTTGTGGGACGTTGCTGTCACTACGTTTCACCGTGAATCCTGTGACTAGCCTTGAGGTGTTCTTCTAATGTCAAAGGTGCTATATCAACGTAAGGATTATTATTTTATATTTTAATTTCTGCACCATCGGAAGTTCCATCGTTTGGATAAAATCCCATCTGCCTGTTCGGATGAACGTTAAAGATCCCTAGATAATATATGAAAGGGAGCGAGTTTCTCCCTGGTGTCTTGGCCAACATTAGTCTAGATTAATCAGTCATTCACTTCCTGGTTCTAGGAGAGACCCCGCAGTTTGCTAATGGCTGCCACATTTACTTACAGAAACAGTCACTACACTCAACAGTAATTACTTGTGAAGTGCTTTGAGATGTGTTAGTATAATAAGCAGGTTCTTCTGTCTTCTTATTGATTTATCATAGGTTGAAGAGAAGTGAACATGATGGGAGGGGGAGGTTGATTGGGGAAATAATGTAAGCTACAAAACATATTAGTAGCAATTTAGCTTGAACCGTGTAATTACTTTGACTGTTTTCAGGCATTAAATAAACAGTTGACGTACTTTGTAATTTATTCATTTTTACATCTGTCTTTGGCTGTTGTGCAATTAGGCTATTATAATGTTTATGAATCTACCAATTATTGTGCCTGCCAAGTCATGATATTTCAGTACACAATGCTGGTCAAAAGAAATTGGCACTTTACATTGGAAACCATCCCAGGTACAAAAGTAAATGCTGGGTAAATCCTGCATGTTACAGCACTCTAAGGGTAATCTTGCACAGTGTAACTCAGCCTCAAACCGCTGCTGCCCCTTGTGCCAAGGCTTTTACTTCTCTGTTTTAATCAAAATCAACCAACTGGGGATTTAAAGGTCTGAGATTCAAAAACTGTATCAGGAGTGTACAGTAATGTTGTGTATTCTCAGGCCATCAGGTGAAATGGATTTCCAGCCGTGGAAAAACCTTCTAGCTGAATGTTCTTTGCGAAGCTCAATGTATTTCCTTGCAAAGGCTGTCCTCCCAACAGGCTCTATATCAAATGCAAGGCTTGTTATTTTGTACAATTTTACAGCATTGTCTTCAACATAAAATTGTGATCTTTATTCACTGCAAAACAGCTTAGCTTCCAATTTAGCCTGCCCCCCACTTACATTTGAAACCCCCCCAAAAAATAATTGATTAACTTGTGCAATACATATAACAGCCTCTTGCATGTTTCTGACTACATACCATCTGCTTTGACAACACTCACATGAAAGTAAAAGCTAGACAGTGTGATTGATGAACACACCCTCGCTGGTTTCTTTCCCTTTGCCTGCTCTCACCTCCTGCTATCAGAGCTTGTGTGCTGGCTGCCAGTGATTTACTCTGCCATTTCTCCCCAGTTTTCAATACGCAATACGTTTCCATGTTCAAATTAATCCATGCTTGATTAGCGCAGACTTTGCCATGTTAATTGCAGAAAGGGAGTGTGACAGGCCCCACTACACTGCATTAATGCAGATTGTGCTGAACTGGGTGGAAAGCGATGCACTCCTGACAAAATTAAATGTAAAGCATCATGACTGGATTTATATCTTCCATTTTAGCCTCCAACTCTACATTGTTATGTTCACTCTATCGAAATGTATCTTCAGATGCAATAAGAACATCATCTACATCCATTGTTGACTGTGGTTTGTGACTGTGAAAGATTTAATAGTCTTGTCAAACCAAAGGTTTGTTGTCCTGGATCAAGATTTCAGTGATAGACTGGATTAACAGTGTCCACATTGTAGTGCTCACATTCTCTTAATGCTGGTTTCAGCTTCTCGGGTGCCTCAAAGTACTTTACAGGATATGCTGTAAAGTGTAGAGCAAATGTACTTAGTGGCAGTGAATTTGTGCACAGTAATGTCCCACAAACAGCCATGAAGTGATTTTATTTGTCAATTTATCTTCTGTTGACTTCTCTCTGCACTGGTCATGTAAGACATTCCTCTTCGACCATGTCTATGGTCACCTCCATCCCGGCTTGGCGTCTTGCTTCAACACTCGCCAATATTATTTACTTAGTCCAGATTTGCAAGGTTTCATGTTGACTCTACACCTCAGGTGCAATGGCTTCAAATCTATCAAATGCTTAACACAGCTGAATTTCAAACCTTTTTTGACAATAAAAAGGCCAGAGATGTTAGAATTGGGACACAAGACTCTTTCCATTTTGGACACCTTGGGATGGCATGAAGCATTCCCAAGGTTTTGTGTAGAGTGAAGCTCCCTCTACTGTCCCAAAACAATGTGCTTGTCGTCATTCCTTATTATAATAATAATCCTTGCATTTGATAGCGCTTTTCACGTCTTCTAGACGTTTCAAACGCTTCACAGAATATACTGTAAAGTGAATTGACTGGATATTTATGGGCGAAACACTTACCCGTGTTAGATCATAGACACTGGTTTCACTGGTCAATATTTGGCCCCTCTCACCGAGGTTCCCATTGAGAGTAGTGAATTAAGAGCAGTTTTAATAATAATAATAATCCTTGCATTTGATATAGCGCTTTTCACGTCGGGAGGACGTCCCAAAGCGCTTCACAGAACACACTGTAAAGTGAATTGACTGTATATTTGTGGGCGAACGTGGCAGCCAATTGCGCACAGCAATGTCCCACAAACAGTCGTGGATTGAAAATGACCAATATATTATTGTTTTGGTTTTGGAGGGATTATTATTAGGCTCTGTGTGGAGTAAGGAAACTTGCCCGAGGTTTGGCTCTGACCCCCCGGGGATTGAACTCAGGTCTCTCACTTGCAAAGCGAGTGCTCTAACCACTGAGCTACAGGACTCCATATTGCAGTTTTGTGTTGCATTCATTGGTAACTTAGTTGGGGATGCGGTTGGAGGAATGGTGGCAGGAGAGAGTTGGAAGTGGCATATTGATGGGGCATTTTCCATGTGAGAGCGAGTGACACAGAGTCTGGAGGGTAAGGCAAACATAGCTGTGACCTGCCAAAGCACCAGGAAGTACTACGACAACAAGCTGTTGCACAAATCTGTCACCTCACTGCTGAGGCCTGTGCAGGAATCTATTACTAGTATTAGACTGCCGGTGCATTTCCAGAGTTCTCTGCATTTCTGTGCAATGGAGTCACACCAACACCTGCTGAAGGAAGACATCACGGGCATCAGTCAAGTTTATGTGGGCAGCTCTACTGGCCAGATAGCCAACAGCCACTCTCTGTCTGTTGAAATAAGGTCCATCAATCATGGCCGACACTCTGCCAGAATTTTGACACCAGTGAAATGAAAGTTCTATACCTCAGATGCAATGGCTCCTAAGATTAGTCATCCTGGGTCAGTGTCTCTAGAACGTCAGTGATGACATTGCCAAGGTTTGCAGGTGACTGGAATTGACAGCATCTCGCTCTCACCTTGACTGACACAGACTAAACAAGTCCTAGCAGCATCTGCATCAAAGCCCTGGAGGAGTCACACACACCTTACACATGCAAGCAGTGAAGAGTGGACTCAATGGGTATCAGTGTCTGGTGAACATCTCTGATTCTTTCATCAGGTGGGAGGGGGTGATGAGAGAATTGCTAGACTCTGTTCAGTCCATTTTCCTTACCACTGACAGGCCAGGACCCTCCTCATTTAATGGGTAGCATCAATGTTTCGCTGAATAACATGGAGACGATAGGGAAGCCTGGAAGATATTCAACAAGAACAAAGATGGAGGGTCTGACAGCTGCAACCAACAGAAGGTCCAAAGGTCTTGTTTAAAATTTATGCCCATTTATTGTAGTCTGCCAATTAGCCCCAAATGATTAATGTTAAAAAAGGATTAAGTTGATAGAAATTGAAATAAGAAATTTGTCATTTAAGTTATGCTACAATTACCTTTCAGGTGTTTTATTACATGTGATTGCTGACGGGTTCAAAACCAAAGCAATCGCTAAGGAGTATTTATAGTTTACGAGCTGTCAATGACGTTGTTTATCTGTTGATTAGTTGAATGAGGCTGGGTTCTGCCATTCCAAATTTAATATGTAATTGTGCAAAAATATGCAGAATTGTGGACAACTTTTAAAGTCTTAATTAGAAAGCTAGGGTTTCCGTAGATGTCAAAAAGAAAGCGGATTTAGATCCAAGACCTTACTGATCCTTTGACCCCCTCCCCCCAAAACTCTGTTAAAACCACAGGGAAGGATAATGAAGACAACAAATCCCTAGATTATTGTGGTGGAAATGCTGGAGTTTGTATGAATGGTTTGGAAAGGTTAGGCTCCCGGTGAGTGTTTGGCGACCGATGGCTGCTCACTGTGTGTTGCCCATCCTACTCTGGGGAATCCAAGTACTTGAGCATAGGCCGTTGTCTGATTATCTTAATCTTGATTAGACTGAACTTTACTTACTGAAACCAGGCCAGACTGCGTGAGTGTAGCTCTCAGCGCGAAACGATTGCAGGGGGAATAATTCTGCTCGCTTTTCCTGGCTCTCGAGCTAGACAGATGCCGCAGGAGGTTCAGAAACATTAATTAAACCACGAACATAACAAATCCTGGCACAGCAGCATCGCCTGCACCCACGTACTATTATTCCCCAACACAAGCCACTCCGAATAGGGACATTCAACTCCAAGGAAATGTTTGAAAAGCAGCCGATTTTCCAAGAATGTATTTCAGTCACACGTCAATATTCACTAGACACTATTGGCTGTTTGCAGGACTTTGTTGTGCGCAAATTAGCCACCGCATTTGCCCACTAAATGTACAATCAGTGCACTTTATAGTAAATCGAGTGAAGTGCTTTGGGACATCCGCCCTCCGTGAAAGGCACTGGACCAAAAATAAGTATTATTATTATGCCAATTAATATGTAATAAAGAAAGCTGATGAGAAGGAAAAGCAGTCCGTTTCAGTGAGTAGGCTCTCCCATCGTAGAGTTAAAGGAAAGGATTTGGGTGCATTCCGTCTGGTGACCGAGCAATGTTTGGTGATTTCGATGTAGTTTACAGAGAGGCTGGACTTGTTTTTCACGATTTGGGTACTGGGGATTGATCGCACGTCCAAGAGAGTGAGTGAATGGACCAAATACGAAGAGAAAGCTATCTAATACTGTGTTTCAAAGTGTGTCTATTTGATGTCAAAGCTATTAAGAATCTTCTGTGCAGTCACCAGTAAAGCTGTTATATTTCACTTGCTGTTTTTTTTTAAATACGTGGCTCCAACCGCTGTTCAGGCAGTTTGGGAATAACTCTCCACGCACAAAATCTTTCTTTAGAACACCACAAATAACTTGTGAGGCTGGAGCTCCTTGTGGTCTCAGAGCTGACTGTAATGTAAGATTGTGCTGAATGTATGTTGAATTCTACAGTTCGATCTTAATTTGAAACCTTGTGAGGGAGGTTCACATTTTGTCGTGTGCAGACCAGACTGTATAAAACTAATCGCAAAGTTCTTTGTTGCTTTGCATAGTTACCTTGAGGCAAAGAATTTAGGAAGAAATTTGACCTTCAGATTTGGCATAGCATGAACTCATATTCAACCAAAATCGATCATTCGCTTCATGGCTGTGTGTGGGACATTGGCTGCCGCATTAATCTACAAATACACAGTCACTGCACTTTACAGTAAATTCTGTGAAGATCTTTGAGATGTCTCGAGGAAGTGATAAGGAGCTATATATAATATGCAAGTATTATCGTTCAATGCAAAAACAGCAATCCTCAAAATGAATAGGGGCATCCGAACAGCGGAGGTGTTATTTTATATTTTTAGATCAGAAAAAGTAAAGGAGCAAACTTGGGTTAAAAAAAACAGCCTGCACCGCTGGATAGTGAGGCTGAGCGGATTCAGAACAAGTAACCTTGAAACTTTGTGAAACTATGAAAATTGGTTTTGGGGTAAGTCAGCAAGTAGGAGTACATTAAATAAAGGAATAAATAAATTTACAGAAGTGTCTGAACACTAAATCAATGGTGTCAAGGGCACACTGCTCTATCAATTTATTTGCACTGACTAAAACTCCCAAACTCCAGCTTCATCAGGACCAGATTCTCCCCAATGGACACAAAATCAGCATTTTAACCGAACAATGTTATAGGTGTATCAAATGCAACGATCACTTTATTATTATTGATTATTTATTCCTATTTATTAATATGTATTAATTATCATTCTTGATTGCTATTATTTATTTATATTTATTATTGATTCTCACCATTGATTATTTGTCATCATTTTGTATTAATTATTATGAATTATTTATTTCATTTTTACTATTGCCAAATGCCTTTTCGGTGTGAGACAACTACCCCTTAAATGTATTCACCACATTACTAACTCCACAGTCTTACTTTAAAATCAGCACCTTAAATGTTAGGGCGCATGAAATGTGGGGCAAAGGTTAATGCTAATCAATCTATAACTGAAATTTACTGATCACTGCTGTTCCCAGATGTATTCTGAGGTACAGGTGTTCACTCTATATTCTCAACCTTATCTAGTTTATGCTAGAGTTTTGCTGACAATTGTATATTGCAATTATTGGTTATATTGTGGGGTTGCTTGCTGTTTTAAGGAGAAATCTTGCAGTCTGAGATAATAATAATAATAATAATAATCCTTGCATTTGATATAGCGCTTTTCACGTCGGGAGGACGTCCCAAAGCGCTTCACAGAACACACTGTAAAGTGAATTGACTGTATATTTGTGGGCGAACGCGGCAGCCAATTGCGCACAGCAATGTCCCACAAACAGTCGGAGATTGAAAAATGACCAATTTATTATTGTTTTTGGTTTTGGAGGGATTATTATCTGATTGGAGTGCTTGTATTCTGCACTTACTGAGTAAGCACATCTTATTAATGTCCAGCAACGAGGGAATGTTCTATTTGGCCATTAGGCCATGTAAAAATAATTGTGGGGTGATTGGGTGAGATTGGAGTATGTGGGATGAAGCACCATTATCCTTCACACTTCCTCCAAGTGTTTGGTAATCCACCAGAATCTGCCACCTGCTCAACTGCGGACAGACAATAAACAAGCATTTAATGAATCCTTAAGCGTTGGAAAACAAACCAATGTGTGCGGGTCTCAGAGAGAGCTCGGCCCTGCCACTGACATCACCAGCAGCCACGTGCCAGCGATGGAAATGACGATAACCATGATTTGTGCTGACGTGGAACAGCGGGCATCCCAGGGATTCCAGAATTCCCCTCATCCATAACTGTTCTCCAACACCAGTTGAAAGAGCCTACAAAAAAAAGTTACCCCCAACCCCCCCACCGATTAGTGGGGTTGGATGATAGAAGTGATGTGATAGGTAACTGGGAGTGCGTCTCACACGTCACTCTGACTCCTGTGGATTCCTGGTCTGCGGTGGAGCAAGTTGAGGTGACTGTTCTGTAATTATCTCTAGATATCTTTAAAGTCGGCTAAGAAATCCCGTAAAATCAATCACATGACCCAATGTACAATAACTAATTCTGGGAAAAAAAACTTTGTATCTGTCAAAGTCTAAATTTCCTCTTTGGAGCATAATCCAAGATAGAATGATCTCACAGCTTAGCCAAGTGTTCCTAATGAGCTGGAATGAAGAGCGTATAGTATTGGGAAAGGGCTGAACCAGCGTCTTTCTGTTGTCTGACTCCACACTGTAAATGTGTTCTGCTCCATCCTGCAGCTCAGTGATCAATAATGTGCTCATGGTCTACAGATTTAGTAGCATTGTGGGTGCAGCATCTTCTATTGAGACCAGACACTGTTAGCAATAGATTTATTCACTCATAATAAATTTACTTTTACTTTTCATTGCAGTCCATGTGAGCGTGGTAATCTGATACTGTTAAGAGGCTTTTTATTGGTTTACTGACATTAATTGCTTCCCTTTGCTGACTGCAGTGGCATATTTCCACCGCACACACAATCACACCTGTCCAATAATTGCTAATAATAACTCGCATTTGATACGTCACCTTATCACGTTGTCAGGATGTGCTTCATAGGATTTTACTGTGAAATGCAGTGATTGTGTATTTGTAGATAAACACTGCAGCCAATTTGTGCACAGCAACACCCTGTAAATGTCTGGAGTGAATGATCAAGATGTGGATCACATGCACTGGTTTCTCTGAAAGTCCTGGGAACCAAAATTGAAACCGTTTTGTCTTAAAATTTAAAATGACATAGAACTGTGGAAAGCTCTTAAATCTGGTCTTCCCTCGGAAACTGGTTTTCTTCCAGTTCTTAAAAGAAAGTGGCTCCTGGGCTGGTGGGAGGTTGGGACTGCGTAGCTACTGTGTCTCCACCATCAATGCCTAATTTACAGACACAGATTATATATTACCGATATTATAATAATAAATTGATCATTTTAATCCACGACTGTTTGTGGGACGCTGCTGTGCGCAATTGGCTGCTGCATTTCGTCCACAAATATACAGTCAATTCACTTTATAGTCTATTCTGTGAAGCCCTTTGAGATGTCTAGAAGACGTGAAAAGCGTGATATCAAATGCAAGGATTATTATTATTACTTGTTGTTGTGGCTTAAATTGGGTCTATAGATTTCAGATTGAGGAACATTACAATGCATCTCATCCTGACTTCTTTTCAGCTTGTTCTTTTCAACTCCCGGCTCCGTTAAAAGACCTGATATTGGAACGTTAACACGGTTGTGAACTCTGCATTAAATTCTAGAGAGTATCAGTGATCCCCAGACCCAGCTCGAGCAGGCAGGCCGTCACCAGCAATCCTGCTGAGATACCATAAGGCTCCACAGCATAGGAAATCCTGTGGTTTACTGTGGGGCCTTTATGCTGAGGATGTGGGTTGATGCATTTGGTGCGCTAATCTATCTCTCCTTTTGGTTCAATATGGCAATAATGTATACCGTAGTTAATATTAATTTAATAATAATTTAATGCCGTATACAGTTGTGGTTTCCAGTCATTTTATATTCATGAATCTGTTGCTGGTGATCCTGTAAAGCCAAGCTAATATCCCCCGTTTCTCGCTGACGGGTCGGGCACTTCAGTTGGAAGGGGCTCGATAGGCTCCGTCTCACCTGTGCGGCTGTTTAGTTTAACCTTTGGAGGATTATTGCTGGGATTTCGGCAAACAAATTAAAATATAGCAAATCAGGAAGTTTTCAACTTAAAACTGTTTTAAACTTCAGTGAACATTAGAAATGCAGGGTTTATTATTTATTACTGTTTTATAATAACTTCATTACAAGACTAGCACATGAGGAACTTTGTGTGATTAGATACACAAGTCACCACAAACCACCACAGCACTTGAATGCTTTTCATTAAAAGCCCATTCAGGTACAGTTCAGGTACTTATGTATCCCACTGATTGCAGTTTGAATTTGGAAAAGCTTTGAGTCCACTTATACGTTGTACTGAGAATGAATCTCAAAGTGATCTATTATTTATTATGTCGAGTTTTAAAAAGCAATTCAATATTTAAGACATTTAGATGCCTAAAAGAAATGTTTTCAAAGATTCATGTGAAAGATATCACTCTTGCCAACAAACTGTAGGGTCCTGTGGCTTTCAAGTATTCGTGGTAATGCACTGGCTATAATTGGAATATAACAATCTTGGCATTTATTACAGTGCTTCATTAAAACATGCAAAGAACTTCATAGCAATTCTCTCTTGTGTAGTGACTGTGTCATTGTTGTAAGCGAGCCCTGAAATTGCATACAGGTATACGTCTATGATATGTAATATCTCTAATATAACTTTTGAGGCTTAAATAAACATAGACTTGGAATTCATATAGAGTGAGATCTTATAGCATCTCTTGTGTAAGTCTGTTCTTGTTATTTACAACAAAACTAAATCTCACTCAGTTCTTTGCACTTTGCTATGTTCAGTGCTGATCCTTTGGATCCTCCAACACATTGCTAAGTAAATAATCACTTCATTGATCTCCAGCTCTAAGATCCCTTCCTGAAGGAATGCAGAATATTTATTGGAGTCCGATGCAAAGAAATAATAAAAAGACGGCATTCCTGACAAATAAGACTAGCACGTAATCTTATTATGAACAACTGTTACCTTAATTTCCTGACATCCATTTCCGTTAGCCCGAGGCCTGTTTTTATTGCTCTGTGTTTTCCCATGATTCAGCATTAATGAGATCCCTACACGGACAAAGTGGACATGAAAGAAATGTAGTTTGCAATATGTTCAATCAGTAAATCACAGATGACACCTTGTCCTTTTGTTGTATCTCTTGATATATCCATTGCATCTTTGTTTGTGCTGTAAAGAGGCCATATCACTTGATCCTTTTCTTCGGAAGGCCAAACAGAACATTACTGAGCGTCATTCATAAAATTGTCTAAACACAACTCTAATCTGAGCTATGAGGTAAACTTGGATTCCCCTCACCTCTATTGATGGCTCTTTGGCTGCTAATGTCTTTAACGTTATCTACAGGGAAAGGAAGAGCCTATTCAATCCTCTGTAGTAATAGTGTTCCATTAGCTGTTGTAGAACTGTTATAGTTAATCCTCATAACACACAAAGAGCCTTCCTTTTACTTCACTGCAGCTGAAGCACATTTCCATAGCCCTTGTGATGGGAAATCCAATTACAAATGAGCAATAAAAAACTCACCCCAACCAGCAAGCAGCACACCATGACCCTCGAATGGTGCATTTTGAGGTGATCTGTGTCTTTCCTAAACTGAGGTGAACTCTGTGAGCCACTGCCCCTTTGATTTAGCTGCTCAGCAAGTGAGCAACTGTTTGCTTCCCCGACCCCAGCTGTGCCGGGCGCAGAGCGAAGACGGTGAAGAGACAGAGAATGGAATATGCTGCTTCGACTTGCGTTCTGCGAAGTATAAATGGAGTAAGAATCAGAATGGTGGCTGCGGATCAGAGGAAACTGTTGGAGAGAGTGGGAGCACTCAGGCACAATGTGACAGTAACAATTCCTGAAGGACCCCAAGGAAATTCAACTGAGATAGATCAGAAGAGTGACACTCGAGTGTGCTTCAAATGTGAGCGTCAGCAACTTTAAAAGTCAGAAATCAGACTTAATTAGTGTGAGCAGGCGACTTGGTCAGGGCATAAGTGTGGAAGGTAAGGGAAAGGAGGTGATTATAGAAACACCAAAGAAACATAGACTGACCCAACTGAAGGCTGGTGACAAGCCTTTCCTGGTGCCTTAAACACTAAACAGTGGAAGCCATCAGCAGTATGACTACCTCATGTCCTGACCTTCCCTCCTGAATAAGTCTCAGGCTGGTACAACAACAGCAAGATTTCATTTATAGAACGCCTTTCACGTCAGGAGGACGTCCCAAGGCGCTGGACAATTGGGTCACGACCCGAGCAGGGGGGAAATGGTCAGGGTGAAGGGAGGGAAGGGAGGGAGCGAGGAGGGGGTAGAGAGTCGAGAGGGGAGCTGAAGGCAGGGTCAAAGAGAAAGGTCTTGAGACCGGCCTTGAAGGAGGAAAGGGAGGAAGCTAAGACGAAGGCACTGGGGGATGGAGTTCCAGAGCCTCGGGGCTGAGAGGCTGAAGGCCCGGCCACCGATGGTTGGGGCGGGGGACGTGGAGTAGACCGGAGCCAGAGGAACAGAGGGTACGGGCAGGTAAGTAGGGGGATAGTGAGTCGGAGAGGTAGGAGGGAGCGAGGCCTTGAATGGCCTTGTAGGTGAGGATGAGGATCTTGAATTCGATCCTCTGGGGGATGGGGAGCCAGTGGAGGCGAGCGAGGGCGAGGGTGGGAGTGATGTGTTCCCGAAGCCTAGTGCGGGACAGTACACGAGCTGCAGAGTTCTGAATGACCTGCAGTGTGGAGGGAGGGCCGGGAAGGCCGACGAGGAGAGAGTCCCATAGTCCAGCCTTGAAGTGATAAAGGCGTGGACCGGAGTTTCAGCCGCGTGAGGGGTGAGGTAGTGCCGTAGTCTGGCGATGTTTCGGAGGTGATGGAAGGTGGTGCCAGTTGTGGCGCGGATACACTACCTCTCAGTTCTGCCTCAAAGGCAAACAGACCTCAACAGGAACATACTACAACAACTTCCATTTCTATAGAGCTCTTCACGCAGGATAGTGTCTTGGAGCAATTGGACACATACAAAATAAATAATATGAGAATAAGGTAGTAATATAGATCATTCATTATCAGTTAAAATAATTAGTTGTGTATTTATTTGTTTCAGGAAAGCAATGACATTTATTATTATCGACACGTGGCAATTCAGATCAAAGGCAGAGAATCAGTTTTATATAAAACCTGTAATTTGGTTGATTGATTTCCGCCTGGTTCCTGTGCTGGGCTCTCTGTGGCAAATAGAGATAAGCATTCTGAATGCACGAGTTCATCACTGTTTGAAGGGATTCTCTATCACAATGTCCAATTCTTCCTCTGAGAAAACCTGGCTGCAGGCGATCAGAGGGAAGGTTCTGCAATTATTTGCTGGCCTCATTTCTGCTCAGGTACATGTCCTGTGTGAAGGGGTTTGATTTACGTCAGCAGTTAGTATAATGCCCGTCATTGGTTTCCTGGACCATTTTGAATTTTTTCCACACTGAGGTTGTGTTTAGCAGCCTTAATAATAATAATCCTTGCATTTAATATACCGCCTTATCAGGTCATTGAGCCTTGGGACAACATCAGCATCTGGGAGGGTAACTTATGAAGGGTGCTGTACAAATACAAGTTGTTGTTGTGGAATGAGATGGAGCCTGAGTCATCACTGCCGTGAGTGTGGGAATTGAGTGGGAAGCACCCAGTTCTCACATTTCAGTCTATTTTCTGAGCTGTAACAAGTTGATATATTGTGCTGCCTCTGAATACAAATATCTTGAAGATTTCAGAGTCGGTTTGGAGCTGCGAATGCCAAATACTTGGGTTTAGTGCTCACTCAATCACCTTCACACATGTTTTTCTCTGCATTAAAATCAGCTCCACATGGAAAATAGTTTGTTTCAAACTATATTCTAATCTTGTTCCTATTCCAGCAAACATGAGAGAACTTACAAACTCTGAAGCTGTGCTTGTCATTGCCATATACATTTTACAGTTTGCTTCCATTGCTGGTCGCTTCTGGTTGACTGTGAACTGAAAGAACCATTTGGTTTCACACCCATTGCACTTGTCATAGGAAGATGCCAGATGTCACTCTTGTAGCTATGGAGATTGGATGTAGGCTGCAGCAAGTGATGCATGTACAGTGAGTGAGTTGAACCCATCATACTATGTGCGTGTGCGTACCAGTGCACGTGTATATAAAACCAACACTAATGCAACAGATCAAATGGCCTCCTACTGACTCACAGATAATTATGGTTCTGTAGGGCACTTGGGGAAAGAGCAGGGAATTGGAATTAGGCTTCATTAGAGGAGCAAACAGTGACAATGATGAACAGGATAGATAGCTTCCTACTGTGTTCTGGGTTTCCATTGTTCTGTTTGTTCATTTAGTCATAGTGACATTTACCTCCAATACACACCAATCACTATAGTTTACGGTATATCCTGTGACGTCTTGCTGGTGTGAAAGACGCTGAATCAAATGTCAGTATTATTATTATAATTATAACAATTACTGATACTCTCACAGCCCCAGATTACTCTGAAACTTTTGAATACATTATATTAAAAATATCGCTGGACAGATATTGCCTGGAGCTGTTTGCTTTATGTTGGTGACAGAAAAAAGACAGTCACGTGCTTAGGGCAGAAACACACCAGTTGTGGCACAAAGAACTGTGCGTGGCAGGGAAAACTGCAATAAAATTTATTTTATCTTCTCTTTGGGGGAGCAAGCATGTTGTTATTGTTCCTAATAATGACATAGCAAATCTTTCACAAACCTGATGTTGATCTTTCAGGACTATTGAGACACACACACACTCTCATTAACTCAATGGCGAGGAAAAGGCAGTTGATTCTGCACAGACTTGTGTCCCTAATGGAATAGAGGCCTGGACATTATGTGTTATTTGATAGGATTTAAACAACACAAATTACACTTCACACCATCCTGAAAATGCTATTCTTGGAGCTTTCTAAAACAAGTGCAAATTTCTAAAAGCCTGTGTGTGTAGTAAAGTTCTGAATGCAGCATTATTGTTGTATTATTGTTATACCCGAGATTGACTTATCAGCAGTTTGGCAGATGTAGAATGTTTACTGTAGAGAAAGAGTAACTTTTAGAATGAATTTACAATATTTCTTTTCTTTTTTCAGTTAAGAAAGCAAAACTCGACGGCCCACAAGGTAAGCGATTTCTTTTCATCACCATCTAATGTGTTAATGGGGGTCACCATGCCTTGCGGCTGTTAACTAACAGAGAACGATACAAACAAAACTTTGTCTCTGCTCGAAAACGCAGCTGAACAGTCAGTCTTTAAGCTATATTTTGTGTCTCCTAAGTAATCATTTTTTTTATTTAATTAAGGTAAGCTGGTGAAAAACGTCTTAATAACGCATTGAGAACACAGCCGCCCCAGCTCTAACAGGCCATGTGACTAGTTGGTTCCAGTGAACGGAAACCACTGGCTAGGCTTGCGAGAGTGGTTGTTCAAGCGCTCTGAGACGCAGTCCGGCGTGGAGGGCACTATATAAACCCAAATTGTTGTTGTTGGCTTTCTGCGCCCATGTGCGGCGTACAGGACGTGACATCAACAATGACCCAACAACTCAGAAGCCTCTGATGTCGAGCGTGTTTTTAGCATGACGGTCAGCCAATGAAACTTCCTTTTCTTTCTGAACAGAATCTTTAATGTCCACCTGAACAGGGCACAGATGAGATTTAGTGTCAAGCATCCACATGAAATGGAGACGAAAGAGCCCTCGGTTTAACATCTCGATCCAATCACATCAGCATTCTTGTGCCACAGCATCTCTGAGATTAGACAACTTGTCCAGGAGTAGTCCCCAGTGGATATTTAATAGCTTGGCACTAAACTCTGCCTTTGCTTAACTTCCCTCTCATTGAGATCCTAATGTATGTTATATGTGATAACCAGTCTGGCTGCTTGTTGCTATTTAGCTACTTTGAGTTGAACTGGTTAGATTTGATGTGCAGCGACATTTAAAGCTTGTTTCATGTTTGTCACAGCCACTCCGAGCTATTTGAAATGCCACAGCTGTTTATAAACAGAGATGTATCAACTGAGATGGTTTCCAATGTGGACCATGGTCCCAGCTACCCCACAACCCAGCCAAGAGCACCCAGCATCCCTTTGCCACCGATGCGGGTAGAAAACCTGTTACAGAACAATTCAGTCAATTAATTTTGTAGTCAATTAATTTTATTCATTGGCTTTGTTTTTTTTCCTCTGCGTCTATTGGCAGCCTCTCTGTCGCTGGGTTGCAGTGCACTCCAGGGAGTTCTCCCTGGCTGGAAACTCAGTTCACGCTGTTTATACCAGGCTTCGCACTTTGATGGGCAGAGATCAAAGAGCTGGTGTGTAATGTGCCGATTCCTAAAAGTTGTGATCTTTCCATTTTTATATTAATAGAAACAATAGTCAGCATCGTCTCTTTAGTGACATTAAAAACCAGATGTGTGTGTAACAGAAGGAGAGTAAGCTCATTTTATTGAGGAAGAATGTTAAGCATCATCAAATTAACCTTTCATTCAGAACTATTAATCGCTAATTCACTGAGCAATGAAATTCTTGCACCTCAGCAATAAATATCAGCAGACAAACAGGTAAGTGTCTCACTGGGGGAAGTGGGGGGGTTGAAAGGGAAAAGACATATCCCGCGCTGTTACAAAGGGAGCTGTTAGCTGCTGTCTCTGTGTCATTACTTGTTGCTGTGTTTCATGGCTTCTTGTTAAAGGCTGCCCAAGAGCAGACATTTTGTATGCAAATGCCCCCGAGGGTCAACCCAGCATGATATTCTGATTGGGGTGAAACGCTGCAGAGTTCTAACTGGTTGCTGAATGAGTGAACGAGTGCCAATTGAATATCTCTCTCTCTCACACACAAACATATACACACACACACACACCCACACATACATACACTCTCCCCCGCACACACACATACACTCCCCCGCCACCCACACACACCACACATACCCCCCCACACACACACACCACACATACCCCCCCCCCCACACACACACACCGCACATACAACCCCCACCCCACCCACACCACACGTACAGTAACACTCACACACACATACACATGCAAAAACATTGACACACGCACACACACACACCCACACACAACTGCACTGTTTGTATTCATAAATGCATTGGACAAATTTACTAAACCGGGTGACTGGAGCAGAACAGCACTCAGCTCACAGGAGCAAATTGGTTACATTAGCTGATGGAGCAGAATAGCCCTCTCCGCCCTCTTGCATTAGCTCATCCTGTATCCTTTTATCTTTGCCTCCTCACTGTACTTAAGCTGAAGTGACAGTTCCCGGCTAAAAGCGTGGGTCGCTTCCAGCTTCCAGGAAGCTGCCAGTGATGTACGGGAAGAGAGCAGGTAGCAGTGTGCTGGAGGGACCCAGCCTGTCTCACTCGCTGACAGGTTGGCTCAGTGTCTCCCCGGGTGTCTGGGGTCAGGAGCATGCTGCGTTTGTGAATGAGTCTGAAATCCTGTTCTCTGGTAGTGTACGTTTGTTCTCTGAAGGACTGTGCCTCTAATGCATACTGACCGTTCCTCGCCAGCCTTCAGGAAAGGAAGTGTCTCTTCACACCCCACCCCCCTCTCCCCGCACCCGGTGAAGAATAAGCTTTTGCATTAATTAAAACTGAGCTCTTTATTCCTGTCTTTAATTAAAGAGGCACGTGTTGAAAGTATTTTGCCTGCTGTTAATCCACCTTCATCCCTTCCAGAAAAGTTCAATGCCTACGTGACTCTGAAGGTGCAGAATGTGAAGAGCACGACCATCGCAGTGCGGGGGAGCCAGCCGTGCTGGGAGCAAGACTTCATGTTGTGAGTTTTCAATGTGGAAACAGAACAATGACAGGCAGTGCCTGCCCCTTATCCCCGTCAGGAAGAGAAGGCCTGGGGAGCGCTGAGGTTGACCAGCCCTTATTGTGCGCTGCCGTGTTAACACGAGCACAAGGTCCGATTGTGTAAAAGCAGAGGTGCCGAGTGCTTTTTTAGAAAATAATTTAGACTCACACAGGACAGAGTGACGCTGTGCATTAGGCCAGAAAGCTCGCTCTCGCGAGCCCAACGCCAGTGGTCAGTCTCATCACCAGCTCCGCATAATGACTGAAGCGTGTCCCAAGTCAACGGGCAACACATATGGCAAGTGGTGCACTTTCCTGAGAATCTTTAGTGGTTCACATTTAACACAAAGCACGAGTGGTTGATCTCAAATCAGTTGGCGAACAGGGGCAGATTCTCTTCATATTCTATGTTGATGGGGAATCATTTCCGAGTGAGCTGAAGATCAGCACTGCAGATAGACCTGTGTGGAAAGTAAGGTACCAGCACCTGGGAATTGAGATCAGTGATGGGAGTTTGTATTTGGGGTTGAGATGGTGACAGACAGCAGTGTTAGGAATGGCCAAGCCCTTGGCTTTCATGAGCACTTGATGGATGAGACTGTTCTCTTGCCCAAATCGATAGCTTCAGCCTTTTGTATGGCTAAAGGAATGAGTTGTAAGCGGTGCCAATTAGCCAGCAGTGCTCTTCATACTGTACTGATATTAAGAATAACAAATCTGTTTAAAATTATTGATCAGGAGTCTGAGGCAGAGTTGTGAAAGTCATTGATAAAAGTTAAGTGTGTAGACTGTTGACTGTCTTTGTCTCTGTGGAGGAAATAGAGTTTAAAAATAGTCAAACACATCCTGAATTATTGAACACTGAACTACTTAATTTTCAATCTAAATAAAGATTACTAGAAGTTCCTGTACATGTCTCAAACTGATATTTAATGGGAAAGCTTGAAGATAGACTTGGAATCAAGTACCCACCGAGTGGGTAAGATTAGAGTATTAATCTCCACAGGGATGTCTGTGAAAGGTTGGTGAGACAGGCTGTGGATAGAACCTAAGAGGAAGGGATGGAGAGAAATGTACACCAGCATGATGTCATTCACAGCAGGAAGGTTTCACTTCCACTTCACTCTCACCATCCTGGGGTCAGGACCCAACAAGTCTCTTCCCACCACCGTCAGCCAGCCTTGTGTTTCCAGTTATTACAAATGTCGTAACGGGGAGAGTGTGGAATCTTTTGCCTGAAGGAAACGTGAAATAAAAGAGTGCACTACCCCAGGTGCCCACAGTTGATTGGGATGTTTAATAGGGAGTTACATAGTGATAGACATAGAGAAAAGGCAGGGAAACTGGATTAAGAGATTTCCCTCCTATAATAACATGGGGACCCAGACCCAAATAACACTCCTATTGGAGAAGCAGTGTTGCCTTTGAGAGGATTGTAAAATAGCTTGTGGCAAAATGTGAATCGAATGGTCTCTAATGGTCGAGGTAGAAGTGTTATCTTTTAACAACAACAACATTACATTTCTATAGCGCCTTTCATGCCAGGAGGACATCCCAAGGCGCTGGACAGAGTACAGCATTTCAGACCCGAGCTGGGGTTGGGGGGTAAGGGAGGGGTGGGTTTTAGTTGCAGAAGGGCACGATATGTTCAGGAATAGTTTCTCGTCAAAGTTCAATTGATGTGAATTCCGTACAGCAATATCTTGGACAGCAGCTGACTGACTGGGCTGATGGCCAATGCTGTGGCAAGTTGTATAGAAATCTAGGGCTGACTCTTCAGTGGAATTTGGGCCATTTAAATACACTTGTTGCTGTTTTCACTGAATCTTGTGAATTTACTGGTTAGTTATTCTCAACCATTTATTTTTGACTGTTACATATAATATTAATGCCCAAACTAACAACAGAGGGAGGGAGGAGGATCCTGTTCTGATTCTATATTAAAATGAAGGTTACGTGTGGTATGAAGTGTGCTAAGACATCGTTCAAGGAGATTTTGTCAATGTTTGCAAATACCCGATAAGTGACCCCACGGTGAGCTCTGATCATAGACCACCTTTTCTTGAATTCTCGTAAGTTCGGATTTCATAAATGATACACTTTTTGGGAACTGAATGTAGGGCAATGCGCAATTTCGTTGTTGCCCTTCATTCTCCGAGCCGTTAGCGCTGCTGACAGTCAGTGGCTGGAGGCTGCAGCTCTAAATAGTGACGGTGGAAAAAAGTCCCAGAGCAACACTCTTTATTGTCAGAACTCTTTGTAGCTACACATTGCAGTCAGTCTGACTTACAGTATTTCTTAACAGATTTCCCAAATAAAAAACTGTAAATATCAAACTGCTAATTCATTGAATGTGCCAAGGAATATATTCTTAACCGCAATAGGACATTTTCACAGGTGCAAAGATGAATGAATTTAAAAAAAGAGGACATTCAAGAGAAATTTCTTTAATACTTCAAAGACCAGCAGAGTATTAAATAAATTCCTTCCTCGCGGGCATTGTACGATGATTTGACAAAATGGTTTGTAACTGCTGAAGCTCCCAGGAACTCAGCGGTTACTTTGATAGTTTGTGAAATACACTGCCTCGTTTCCAGGTGTGCCGCGAATGTGATTGATTGATAGAGAACTGGCAGATTTTAAACCTGCCAACTAACATGAAATTTGATTGTGAGTGAATGATTTTTATTACTTTGTGTTCTTCCTCAGTGAAATCAACCGTTTAGACCTCGGCTTAACAGTGGAAGTGTGGAACAAAGGGCTGATCTGGGACACGATGGTCGGTACAGTATGGATTCCTTTAAGGAGTATACGGCAATCAAACGAGGTAAGAAACCAGTTTGTCATTAATACCTTTTCTCATCAAACCGAAGACATCTCCTTTACACTTTGCTGTCAAACGGCAATTTAGAGATTATCCAGTGCTATAGTTTACGTTATCGCTGCATTGGTATTGCTTTTCACATACTTTCAGAAGTCAGTGAACATTTACAGGTAGTTTCCTCACTGGAATGCCCTCGGCTCTGAACGATATCGGTCTCAGCTCTGGTGCTTCTGCAAAGTGACTTTATAGCTGAATTACGACACAAGACCAGTCCAAACCTTTATGTTCTCTCTTGGCAGATAAATCTCAATTTACTGCAAATATTATGAGACGCCAGGGCTGTTATAGCCACATAATGTGCAAATAAAACGATGTATTTATTACGCAAAGGTAATTAGTTTCCTACACACTGAAGCATATTTGCATACTCATTCAGCATCACTGTCCTACCGTGAACATTAGGAAGAGCTAAGTAAGTCATTTATGATCGTATAGATAAACTTTGTGGTTCAGAATAAAAACTGTGCGAAGATTAGCCATGATGTCTTGCCAATTACCATGAGGATTTCCTGTCAGTAGTGTTGCTATTACTGAATCCAGTTAATAATAATATTGGGGAATTTGCTGCTGTTTTGGCCTCAGAGCAAAATCGGTTCAAGTGCAAATTGGAAGCTTCAATGTATGAGTATCATTCGCGACTCTACGAAAACTCCACTTTTCTTTTCTGCATCCCTGACCTCTCACTCTCTCCTCTAAGGATGGACCTGGCGAATGGCTGACACTCGACTCTGAGGTTATAATGACAGATAATGAAATCTGTGGAACGAAAGACCCAACATTTCATAGGATTTTGTTGGACACTCGCTTTGAGTTACCACTCGGTATGTTTCACTGACCTTTAGAAGACCTTTATTAAGACTTTCCAGTCATTATTGCCATTCAGTACTGTCACCATTTTGTGCGAATGTTTTGCTGCAACGTATTTCAGAGCCTTGGGTGAAAGGTGCTTTACAAATGTAATTTAGTTATTGTTGTTCATAATCCTCTGACATTTTAGGACAAAAGGCTAAAACTCGGTGGAATTTCAGGCCGACTTAACCCTCTTAGTTTAGTGAGGATGTTGCCCACTTTATCCTAATCTTGTAAAGTTAATTTCTTAAAAGAGTTCAATTCACGTCAGCGTATAATTAAACCTCATCAGCCGCAGCTTGTGCGAGGTATTAATAACAGCACAAGTCAGAATAAATATTTCACAACCAGAGCGCTTGCATCTGGCCAGCAAGCTCCCTTTCACCAGTATTAAATCCCACAAATGGGTGATTTACTGCGTTGCCAGCCTGCTGATTGCACAATGCATAGGTCACTGCGCAATTGTATACGAGGAACATTAATACAGTGCAAGGCAAACAGATGTTTTTACCATAATAACCACCACCTTTTCAGCTCTTGGTGGAATTTTTAGCGGTGGCATGGAGAAACCTTTAAAAAAAATTAAATCAGATGATTTCTGAGGTTAAACTCCAATTATGCAAATTCTCTCTGTACACTAAGCGTTGCAAACTTGCCAGCAGTGTTTAGACACCACTCGTGTTGCTGGAGGCCACAGACCCAGTTCACTACCAGAGATGTCAGACTGATTTCGTTCATAGAAAATTCCAATGGAGAAGATCCAGAAAACTTGCGATAAATCTTTTTCATAATTTAAATTGATTTTTAAGCCTCAAAAAATCAGATAATGAAACCACGTGGGGACTCTACAGTGTTAAAGAAAAACACTGAATAAATACATTTTCCTTTGAGCCTCCTACTTTGCTGATTAATTAATACTGCAACAGATTAAAACTGCCTGAGCGCAGAAAGAAATCAGAAATTGGGATTCCCGGCTCTATCTCCATTTAGATGATTCACGCTGCTCACCACCAATGTTTTTAATTAACTTTGATTCCATTTATCTGAGAGAATAACTTGTGACTGAACTCACTGCCACAAATTTATCTTTATTAATAAACAGTTCAGACTCGCCCTCAGAGCGTCCGTACTGCATGTCACATTCTGCCTCAGAGTTAGACTGACGGTAACAGGTCAGTTCAGTTTTTAATCGGTTGGAGTAAATGAATAGAAAACGAATTCAGAAAATAAACCTACTTGATAGCTTGTGAATGTTTTGTTTTTAGGTGTACTCGTGTAGATCCTAGTCTTGGATTTGATCTTAAAATGCAAACGTTCTACCAAATTGTAGAAAATCCTTCTCTGGACATTACTATCGATAGCGATGGAGCTACTGTTTGTGCTGTGCAAAGACATGTTATAACGACCGTTTGTACCCAGGTGCATTAGCGAATACAATGGTTGGCATTATCCTGGCTTTGTCCACAGGGCTGTCTTTTGTGCCACTCGTATTTCATTCCATTGATTTGAAAAAAAGATGATTTTTTTTTAAGTTGAAGCAGTTTGTGCAACCTGTGGCTTCTCTTGTAGACATCCCAGAAGAGGAAGCTCGATACTGGGCCAAAAAACTGGAGCAGTTGAATGCCATGAGAGACCACAATGATGTAAGTTGAATGCGAAGACCTAGTCAGTATATGCAGAGCAGGTCACCTCCCTGTCCTGTTAGACATGTTAGACGTGACTAAAGTAGCGGTCATCTGCAGATAAGGGAATCCTGGGTGGATTACGTGGATCCATTTGATGACAGATAGCTGTTCAGAATTGAGACTGTGCTGCACTGTAGAGAACTTGCTCTTCTCATGTAACTGAGCTGGGCCCTTGCTGCGTACTGGGAACTCTGCTCCACGTTTCAGTGACTAAAATCCTTTGCAGTTATTTCACAACTCCAATCAGTCTGTGAGCAGAAGCTTTCACCACATTGTTAACAAGTTAACCCGATTTTCAGTTTTGAGGTTTCATGTCAACTCTCTTTTTATATTAGTATGAATTCCAGGAGGAGCAGGAGAGGCCGTTGGCGATGCCGGGCTCACAGTGCTGTAAGTCATTCCCGGGTTTATATTGCGTGGATAATAGTTTGGTTTGGCGCTGCTCAGTTTGATGTGAGGAAGTATTTTCTTGTCTCAGATGAAAATTGCCACCGGCAGATCTTTGACAGGAAGTTTGAGTGGAACCTCGCCCAGTGCGCTAGCTATTAATATTGTTTTATTTTATATATTGTTTGATTATGTCTCTCTCTGATGGGTCTTTCCTTCTTTTGCTACCTCACAGGCAACTGGAGCTATTTCGGTTGGGGAGACCAACAAAGTAAGTAACTATTGATTGCTACCGGTGCACACTTTGGCTTATTCTCTATCAGATTTGGTGATATCCGGAGGAATCTATTGCGGTTTATAGTGATCTGTCATGTTTGTTAATGATAGTTCCTCCCCACAGTAACATTGAATGAGGTGGGAATTGTAGCGATCGATTGTAGATCCTCTGCGATGTTTTTTTTGGTGCTAATCCCGAATCGTCAAAGCTTTGGAAACATATCTTGTCGTTGCTTATAGACAACGAGGACCCTGACAGTGCGGTGGACGACCGAGACAGTGACTATCGCAGTGAAACTAGCAACAGCATTCCACCGCCCTACCATAACACAGCTCAGATTAATGAGTCAGTCCATCAGTACTCCATCTCGTCACGGCACCAGCAGAACGGCTCGCGGGACTCTTGCGCTGACTCTATTCACAGCTATGAGCTTGATGATTCAGATCATCAAAGGCCCATCAGGTATGTTTTAAAATGTTGACCAGTTTTCAGTCTTTCCTGTTGTGCAGCTGGCAGTGGCGCCGCATAGAGATTCACAATGTGAGGTGACCTAATGGGCAATGTCCTGCCACGTACCAGCTCTCAACCATCAGGGCACAAGCCGGGTGTTTGCCACAGTCTGTCCCTGTTAGCTCCCTGTTAGTCCCTGGGGCTGTGACAGGCGCTGACCCCAGGGATAGCCAGACAGTGAGTGGTTCTATTCATTATAATGAGCAAGAAATCGTTAATCAGTGATTGAAGGAGCACTAATTGTAATATTGGAGGGCCACTAAACTCCTTTGTAAAGAAACGTGTTGTGGGGTATATTGTAATAATTTAAACATGTGTTGCTTTGAACATTGTAGAAATATAAATCCATTTTAAGAAGAAATCTTGTTAAACGATTCCATCCCTTTTAACAAACGCGTCAAGTCCAGGCTGCGCTCAGTGGCCTCCCTCTGTTATCCCGCAGCTAGCCGCACAAGGTGCTTGTTGCTTTTGAAGCCTTGATTGTTGTGAAGTTTACCGACTTACATTCAAGTTGCTTCTGAGTTTGGAGAGTGACCGACAGCTAAAAGGTTCCATTTACCCTAAAAAAACCATCGTCCTCACACAGTGGATATAGAACCTACAGAAGAAAAATTGCCTGGAATACCCAGGATTCTGTTTAATACGGAATAAAAGCATCATTTGTTGATGCTGAAGCTGTATGTAGTAACTATGCAGGCAGTGTAGAGATGAGCACTGTGAGGATGTGGTGAAGGGGAAGCACCTTTTGACCTGGAGATGGTCTGCTTCTATGATGAGTCTCTTTCAGCAGATTAGCGAATGGCACAAGCGGGGTTATTGCAGGGAATAACAGTATGTATTACATGGAGAATAACGTATAAAGTATATACTATATTGCAAAATAACAGTTTGTATAATTAAAGTGTTGATATGCAATACAAACCTCTTAATGGGAACATCCACTGGGCAAAATGATTCCCTTTTCCATTTGTTTGTGGTAAACCCTGTACCTGGGAGATTGATTGGTGTCTGAGGAATTTTACCCCTTAAATTGTTCCCATTAACAGGGTGCCATTATCTGGACCATAGAGTGGTGAGATGTTTTTATTACATACTCTACTTTAATGAGAAAACCATTGGGACTTTTTTTTATTTGTTACAATTTGAAATCCATTCAAACTCTTGAGAGTGGTGTTAACATAAACTATTGAATGGGTAATTTTGTTGATTCTTACCGTATTTGTTTAAAGGAAGGTAAATTTCAGAACCTCAAGCTTGTTTTGCTGATTATCTTAGATTACTTTATGTGTTGGGTACCTATTAGGGAAGTGGATCTTTATTTTCACCGCATGCCACATTCTGTTTTCTTCATTGGAGAATTCTTCCTTTATAATCCAACAAACACTTCCCTTCAGCTAAGCCTTCCACCAGAAAGGTTGGGCATTTGGTCTGAATCTGTGGAGATCTCTGTTGAGTGGCAGATTCTGTGGTTGTCCTTTTTTGGTCACCAGGTGTCTGACATGTGCGGAAACCCGTCACCATGTTTAAGAGTGTCCCCTTATATCTTTTATACTCTTGAATTTGAGGTATTGAATTTGAGGTATTCTGAAAATTTACTCTTTCGATCCACAAATGAGTAGTGTATGTAATAAAGGAATTTGCGGTGTACATTTTTGGGGATTTCTTTAAATTTTCCCTCACTCACTTCCTCTTTGTGCTTTCCATTTTCTCTGGCAGACGCTATGATAGCATAGATTCTGCCACAAATGGCCGCAGTGACCTAGAGACTGCGTCAGACTCTAGCAGGCTAACCAGTCGCCAATATTCCCTTGAAAGTAGGCAGTCTCTAGATCTGTCGGATAGGTGGGTTGGAACCTCATCTATTGCCTTGTTTGTACGGTAGACATTTGTGGTCTAAAACTGTGCTGTGGCTTGTCTGGTACTGTAGTTGTGTGCATGCCTGCTTAAGTGTTTCTTCTGTATTGGTGGATTTATAGCAGCTTCAATGAAGCAATATCATACGATTGAAAGTTGACGACGATCATCGATGTAGAGTTACTGAACTGCCAATGTTGTGTTGAATTACGTGTTTAACTATTCAAATTTAACTTGCAGTTCTTTCCAGCTTGTCTCCCAGTGTTTCATGTTGTTGATCGATCTACAAATGACTTCAGGTTTACAATTTATTTTCAAATTCAAGAGCTTTGCTTCATTTCTTTAAATTGTTACCATTTATTTATTTTTTAACCTTTTTTTTCTTCAGCGCAAATATTTTGTTATCACTTTCCAAAGGTGCAATAACATAAATACACTGAACGTGAATGCATTTCTTTTGTACCATTTTTTAACTTAAACTCCCAGTAACATGGGTAATGTAGAAGCTGTATATTTTAACCCAAAACACCAGCTACAACTTGAGCGTTGTTAGAAATCTTACCATTCCCCCCTGCTTTCCCTCTCCCCGTTTTTCTCTCTCTCCCCCACTCTCCCCCTCCCCATTTCTCCCTCTCTTTCTCTCTCCCTTTCCAACTCTCCTCCTCTTGTGTTTTAAAAACTCCGGTTGCTGATCTACTTTAGGAGTGGGTGCAGAGATCTGATCCACTTTAGGAGTGGGTGCAGAGACCTGCTTTGCCTGCTGTGTGACCAAATGCCTGAACATACGGAGCATGTGTTCGGCAGCAATCGGAGACCTTGCAATTCATCTTTGTCATCATTCCTGCCAATGTTTCTTCCCTCCCGTCCCGTCCTCCTGTCAGTTCTGCTTTTACTGCATTCACTTCTCTTTCTCTCCCCCAACTCCCCTACCCCCATACTAACCTACTTATGCTGAGGCCAGTTGCAGTGCCTCCAACGGATCACCCTGCCATGAACCAGACCCCTTCAGCCTCTCTCTGATCTTGTAGGGTCGCCGACAAATACAGTCACTACGCTTTACATTAATTCTTAGGAACATCACTTTTGCGGCCTTTTCAAACACCTGACAAGTTGCAATATCAAATTCAAGGATTTTTATTATTACGATAACTTCACCCACGGGCCATCTCTGGAGCTCCCTTGTCAGAAGCTTATTTCCTTACCTGGTCTCACCTGTGTCCTCTGTAACTCACCCTTTCACCATCATTAATTGCCACCGCTCTCTCCTCGCTGTGAACGGCACGGTGTTACTACGCGCGGCGGCAGGTTCTGCTCCCGGGCGTGGGTGCACAGTCACCCAGTCGCACCTTCACCGTCCTCTCTGTGTGTCAGGAACGGGGATCATCCTGGCGATGATGTTGTTGTGCCCACAGCTCTCGCAGCGCGTTTCCCTTTGAATTCTGCTCGGTGCATCTGCATTCTCGGCTCATTGATTCGGGGCTCAAGATGACTGGCATATTAGACGTGTAATGCTGTTGGGTACGGTGCTGTCTCGGTGGCTTGTTTTTCACACCCTGTAGTTCCAGGTCTAGGTCCCAGCAACTCCGGCAAGAAGGCTGCGGTACTTGTGTGCGTTAAGCTTGGTCAGTTCCGGACCGGCACCGAGGAGCGGCTGCCGAAGACTTTGCCTCTCCAAACGCGGTGGTTTTTTTAACAAACCGGCAGAGACTGTGTGCGAGAACCTGAAGCAAATGCAACATGTGTTTTACAGTGATTATCCTCATCATATATTGAATATCTGGTTATGACTGTCTTCTGGCTGTTCTCTCGCTGCAGTTTGTATGTTTGGTTGTGTTGCGCCACGCTGCATCGTTTCCCTGAATCGTAAAAAGCTAAACCATCAGCACTCTTTTTGCAGTCCCACAGGCAGCAGCCGGTATGCCTCATCAGCCGAGCTCAGTCAAGGGAGCTCCCAGCTCAGCGAGGACTTTGATCCCGATAACGAGAGTCTGCAGGGCTCTGAGATTGACGAGGAACGGGACAGAGACTCTTACCACTCCTGCCACAGCTCGGTGAGTTATGGGAAAGATGCTCAGGACTGGGACAAGGAAGACAACGAGCCACTGGAGATTTACAGTGAACCAGAAGAGTTCCAGAAAGAAGAAGAGGCCGAGGACGTTTATGAGGAGAAAGCTGAGGAGGAGGAGATTGAAGAGATTGAAGACATTGTTGTGGATGAAGTCCCTCCAGCAACTGAGGCGTCTCAAGAGCAGGAGGAAGAGAAACCACTGGAAACGTAAGAGTTTGAAAATCTTTGATAGCGAATAAAACGTAATCTTATTCGAACAGTCACTTGACTGTGTGTCTAAGTGATGCACGTCCCAGAGTGCTGGCAGTGAGGACGCAAGACAGTAATTGAATTGAGGAATGGGATGAATTTAGATTTTATTTGTTGTGTTTATTTTAATCCATATTTCAGGTACAGGGGAGAAGACGAGGGTCATTCCAATATGTCCAGAGCAAAAGCTAATTGGATTCGGGCGTTTAACAAAGTTCGTATGCAGATTCAAGAGGTGAGCTGGAGTTCCGTGTTGTTAGTTTGCTGAGTCAACACCCAGTGCTGGAAACTTTTACTTAACTGAGGATTCGAGCACTCCGGTCAATCAAAAGCAATATTAAAAAGGTGTATCTTCCTATGTCTAAAGTAATAATAATAGCAGTCCTTTCATTTGGTACAACACCTTTCATGTCAGGAGGACACCCAAAACGCTTCACAGGATTTACTGTAAAGAGGAGTGACTGTGCGTAGCCGAACACGGCAAACCCAAACGAGTGAGGAACAGGCAAAGGAAATCGAGGGATCTGAGCAGTTTGCATTATGCTAATTCTTTCCTGAGCTCACTGGGGAAATGTACAGAGCAGTGTTAACACCATTTAAAATGCTGCAGATATTCTAAAAACTTGCATCATATCTGACTGCCTTGAACATAAATATATTGATTTGTTTAGATGCAAACGAGGGAGATTTGCTGCCAGATTTGTTTTCCCAAATGCACTGAAAGGCTTTTATTAGTGTTGCTAAATGAAGCCTTTGCCAGGCACTATTCTAAGCCATACACATATCACCACGCCAGTGTACTACAACAACAACAACAAGATTACATTTGTATAGCGCCTTTCATGTCGGGAGGACATGCCAAGGCGCTGGACAGAGTACAACCTTTCAGACCCGAGCTGGGGTTGGGGGGAAAAGGGAGGGGAGGGAGGTTGGCCGATGGCATGGTTGAAGAGGAGGGTCTTGAGGCAGAATTTGAAGGAGGCAAAGGAGGGGCTGAGGTGGAGTGACTGGGGGATGGAATTCCAGAGATTGGGGGCAGAGTGGCTGAAGGCTCTCCCGCCAATGGTGGGGTGAGTGGGTTGGGGGATGTGGAGCAGCCAGAGCCGGCTGAGCGGAGGGAACGGGCGAGTTGGTAGGGGGTTAGGAGGTCGCAGAGGTAGGGTGGGGCAAGGCCATGGAGGGCTTTGTATGTGAGGACCAGGATCTTGAACTGGATCCTCTGAAGGATGGGGAGCCAATGGAGTCGGGCGAGAGTGGGGGAGATGAAGTCACGGAGTTTGGTGCGGGAGAGGACACGGGCTGCAGAGTTCTGGATTATCAGCAGCCTCTGGAGGGAGGAGTTGGGAAGGCTGACAAGCAGGGAGTTTGCATAGTCGAGCCTGGAGGTGATGAAGGCTTCAACAAGAGTTTCATGGCCTGAGGGGTGAGATAGAGGCAGAGTCGGGCGATGTTACGAAGGTGAGGGAAGGCAGAGCGGGTCATGGCTTGAATGTGGGGGAGTTTTACTCAGCCAGGAGGGGATTAGGACCCGAGGAAACATTTTATGCCATATAAATGTAAATTGTTGTTGTTTAATTGTCATTGACTTTAATCATGTTATCCCCATTTCTCAGGCACAACTTGGTGAAGGTGTTGGGGACCTGTCTAAACCCCTTTGGTTTAAAGGAGGGTAAGTTTGATTTAATTTACTTTCATTAATAGACAGCCAGGAATGTGTTTTGTCAGTCTAGGTTTCATGTGTTGAAACTGAAATGCTCTTCTAAACCTGCCTGAATTTCTCAAAACCAATTTCTTCCTCTGAGAGTCCATGCAGTGATTTACCTTCTACCTGAAGCTTGTGCCAAGCTCAGAGAAACTTTCAGTTCTGCACTAGTTTTAGATTTGTTCTGAGAGATAGGTGTGTCACTCAAAGAGCTCTGGTTATTCCCTTCAGAAAATAGATTGTCTGAAGATTCAGGGCACAGGTTTTGTGGCCGGATTAGATGAAATGGAAGTTCTTGCGATCCCCTTGCATAAAACATGAAGCTGACAAACCCGGGCACAGAGAGTTCTGCTGAAATGTCTCCTCACAGATGTTTCGTTGACAAATGAAATAAAGTGCTACCGAGTGCAGCGAATGTTCAGCCTGTAGGTTCATTGAGAAAAAGGACTTGACAGACTTGGGGCTCAGGAGAGGCGAGGTTGTATCTGGGGAGAACAGGAGACAGGTAGTTGAGAGCTATAGACAGTGAAGCAGTTGCTGTCAGTGTCACTGATCTCCAATATGCTGATAATGACGGGAGCCATGCTGGCCACTCCAATAAATGGCAGGCTCTAGAAATGGGGAAGGAACCTGCTTATTATTAAGATGCACTTTACAGGTGGAAAAACTCAGCTCAAGCTGGCTTTAACAGTCATGGTTCAAAGGTGTATTATTTTATTCTGGTCATTGTTTGAGGACCGAGTTGATTACTACTGTAATATTACTATTATTGCTAAATATTATTATTATGCTGCACAATTCTGCTTAATAAAGACTAATTTGTTGTTAATCTAGTCTCTTGTGAAAAAATATTCTTTGTTACTAGACATCTTGATTAATATTGATGAATATTAAGAGTGTAAGAGTGACAGAAATACTAATTCCAGGCATTTTCTATTTTCATATACAAATAATTATTCTTTCCTTTCCTGATTTTGCTTGTGAAACAATGTGAAATTAGACATGTGTCGTGTGTGTGTGTTCTCAGATTCCCGTGAGCCTGGGCTCAGGTTTTGTAAAGAGGAGGTGCAGTGTGGGAGGGAACATTTAAATCGTGATGATTTTTTTTGTTCGGATGAAATTCCATTTTTTCAATACAACAATTCCCTCCCTCCCCTCCCCCTCATCATCCCCCTTCCTCCCCCTGGTCTCGCCTTTGACAAGACTGAGTCAAGTCTCCAAATCCCACTCGATTTGGCTAAGCTTTTAAAGTGATTTTTATTTCCGCAGCTGAAGTCAGTTGAATCATCAGAAATGAGAGCTGCCTCGTGTCTGGCGCAGCAGATAACTGAGCCGTCAGAACCAGTGCCCGAGCCTGCTGTCTGTGCTCATTCTGTTTGCTTCTGAAAATCCCACAAACACAATGCAGGAAGGCTGACATTGCAGGAAGGCAGAATGATCACTGAACCAGATCTCAGTGGCCAGCTGTGTATAAGATTTTTACTTAAAAAGAGAGGGCAGATGCTTTCCTCTTCCTACATTTTCGATTCTTTGAACCCTATCCAGCTCTTTACCGCTGTTACCGAAAAGGACGTGGCAGCGAGTCTGCAGGGGGGGGGGCAATACAAGGGGAGGGCCGCTGCCCATAGTCAATATTCCAATGGTGTTTATCATTGGAAATGCCCAGGGTGCAATTCTGTGCACCGAGTAGAGGAGTGAAACCCAGTTTCCCCCCCTCCCAGGTTAAGCAGATTATTTTCTAGAGGGGGAGAGACTGGGTGGTGTTAGTGTTCAGAGGGATTTGGGTTTCCTTGTACACCAGTCACAAAACGTTAGTCTGCAGGTACAGCAATCAACTCGGAAGGCTAATGGCATGTTGGTGTTTGTTGCAAAAGGGTTAGAATACAAGAGTAGGGAAGTCTTGCTGCAGTTGTATAAGGCCTTGGGGAGACCGCACCTAGAATATTGTGTGCAGTTTTGGTCTCCTTATTTAAGAAAGGACATATTCGCCTTAGAGGGCGTGCAGCGTAGATTCACTAGGTTGGTTCCTGGGTTGAGGGGGTTGACCTATGAGGATAGGCTGAATAAACTAGGGCTATATTCTCTAGAATATAGAAGAATTAGGGGTGATCTTATAGAAACCTATAAGATTCTTAAGGATGTTGACAGGGTAGATGCTGTGAGACTGTTTTCCTTGGTTGGAGAATATAAACCTAGGGTTCATAGGCTGAAGATTAAGGGTTAGCCTTTTCGAAATGAGTTGAGGAAACATTTCTTCACTTAGAGGGTGGTGAATTTGTGGAATTCTCTACCCCAGAGGCTGTGAATGTTCAGTCCTTGAACATATTCAAGACTGAGGTTGATAGATTTCTAAAGGATAGAGGGATTAAGGGATACGGGGATAGGGAGGGTAAATGAAATTAGGTTAAAAGATCAGCCATGATCTTATTAAATAGCGGGGCACAGGCTCGAGGGGCCAAATGGTCTACTCCAGCTCCTATGTCTTATGGTCTTAAACTAAATTGCCAAACACCTCTCTATGCACCTTCCCTCTCCCCACCATGTCACTAAACTCGGGAGGAAACGGATACTCCAGGACCTGTTACTATACCCAGTCAGCGAGTGCACTGGTTGACCATTAACCTTTTATCTGCCGCGTATAGGAACTCAGCTGCTTGCTCACTCGCTCGCACGTGCTTCGAGGAGGCACCACGTGGCTGTGCTGTGTGACTCTGACTCTCGCTGTCTTTTCCAGGCCTGGGGGTGGGCTGTACAGTATTGACAGCATGCCAGATCTTCGAAAGAAAAAACCCAAAAACCTTGTTAGTGATTTGGTGAGACACCTCTTTTCTCCACAGTGACCTGCCACTTTGCTCTGAGGCATCTGACCCCCATGGGATTGCGCCTGTACCTTGCTCGCTAGTAATTCTCTCTGTTTCTTTTTTTTTCCTTTCTTTTCTTTTGATTTTTTGTGTTTATTTTTGTTCATTTCTTGTTTCACTTGTAACCTGTAGGGGAGCAGCGGTTAAGTTTCTGCGTAGTATTGACAGCATGCCTGACATTAAGCCTCGGCGTAAATCCCTCCCACTGGTTAGCGACCTGGTGAGACATTTCTTCCCTGCTTTATTACCAGTGTGGGCAGTGCTCAGTGGGCATACACTGGCACTGCCCACAGTATTAGACAGGCTCTGGGGTCAGCAGTGCGCTGAAGGACTTTGGTTTCTATACTCTTTGCACAGCTCCAATTAACACAAACCTTTTGATTCCACGCATTTTATTAGTGCATCCAATTCTCTAAGTCTCTGTTTATTGCTGGGCAACTCATCAGCTACTAAAGAGCTCCAAATTACAGAATGTGCTCAGTATTCTGTCCACCTGTCTGCACAAACTACTCTTAATGTTTCTTGTTAAAAGCTTTCCCAAACTCTTCCCCAGATCAAAGCGCAGGGGGTTGTTCTCTGATTGTCGTTGCTTTCACTCACGGTGGCGATGTGAGGAGCTGGTGGGATTATCCCATCGTCACCCTCACATCACCATCGGCAGTCACTGTGCCAGCCCGCTCCCCTGCCACAGGGACTGGGGAATTGCCTCCCTCCCCATTAACTCAACATGGCAAAAAATCCAAACAAATTGTGAACAGGCTCGTTTGCAGCAATTTAAAACAGTCACCCCCAAAATCAGCTTGGTGGGCGAGAGCAGGAAGAGGAATAAAATTGATCAACCCCCTCCCTCCCCCCCCCCCCCCCAACGATCGATCAAGATTCATTGATTGGCAGATGAATGAAGGAACGCCAGTAATAGAACCAATTGGAATATTTGGCTGTTTGAGATCACCAGCATTCAATAAACAATCAGCAAAGTGGAAACCAAAGATCTTAACAGATTCCAGCCGCATCTTTGCTTCACTTTTTATTCTGTTACCCATTTATTTACTTTTTGATTTATTTTTTTCTGGAGGTTTTTTTTTGGCTTCTGCTCTGCTCTGTACTGCCTGTTTCCAACTTCTCGAGTGCCTGATCACTCGTTACCCCATCTCCTCCCCCCCTCACTTCCCTCCCCCCGCGCTGTCTGACACCAGAAGCCTGTGATAGTGCAGCCTTTGTGATATTAGTGTTGAAGGTTTTATTCCAATTCAGATACTTACGGTAATAGATTGAAGATTTCCAAACCCTGATCATACAAACACAGAATCAAAACACAAAAAAACACAAAAAGTGACATTTTTAGTTCATTTTCTGCCAACTGGGGATTGTTTTGTTTAATATGGAATATTTAGGTGTAAATTATTCTTCCCCCACCAAAAAAACACAAGGTTTTACTTGTCTGTTCCTCAGTTGTCGAGTGTTACTATGAAATTTAACAGGTGAGAAGCTCTCAGTGTTTCAGAGTTGTATTAACGGGCAGCAATAAAATAGCAAAAATACAAACTATCACCCCCCCCCCCCCACACAACACACACACACACTCCTCTCCCCACGGATTGAATTTAAGATCCTCAAGTCTCCCCCTCCCCATCCACGACCTTCCTCCCAAAATGACGTGCTCCAGTGCGTGATGTGAGGTGACACTGACTGTTGACCATTGTACATTGAAGAGCACTGATGCTAAAGTGCACGCTCTGGTGATCAATGACATAAAGACGTGGGGAAGAGTGTCATTTGCAGTGGAATACAATCTGAAACTCCGAGGCCAGTTGACATGAATGTAGAAGAAGGTATTTTTTTACAACATGACAGCGTTGATGAGCAGAGTGGGAAATGGCAGCTGTGCATCACTCCAGCCCTCACTGTCAGACTCGGGGATGTGCTGAGGAGGCTCTCGCCTTGAGGCAATTCACTCAACAACAAGATTACATTTGTATAGCGCCTTTCTTGTCGGGAGGACGTCCCAAGGCACTGAAAGGGAGAGCTTCACAGCGAGAGGCAAAAGGAAACAGGGAGAGAGACAATGAGTTAGAGAGAAATTGACAAACAAGTAAACTTTGTTGTGAACAATAAATTGGACAAATATCAACCTGACGTTCTCAGTGGTGGATACTATGTGGAAGTGTAAAGCAGATTATGGATGCAAAATTTACATTTTTTAAAAACGCTTTAATATTAAACAGTCAGTTGGCAGACACATTTATTTCCTTTTTACAAAAAAATCTCATACTCTGAGCACCAATGATGTTTCACCCAAATATTAGACAATAATGGGGTTTGGAAGGTGCTACCTGTCAATTTCTGTGCTATAAAACATTCCCCGAGGTTGGCTCATGCTGATAAGACACCGAGCTCGGAGCTGCTTAAAATAAAACACAAACAGCCAGGGAGAGGGGGCCACTGACAGTCATAACCAGATGGATTTATTTTCAACTGGAAATTGTATTAATTTTAAAAGCAAATATTTTAACCTTTTGCAGTAACATGTTTTTAGATGAAAACAACCTGGTTAGGCCAGGAGTTAAATGAGCAGATTTAAATAGCAACAGAATATTTCCCGAGACTATCGATTTAACCAAAGCTTTTCTGGGCACAGATCCCACACTCCACCATGCCCTTACCGCAGCAATATCCCACAAAGTCGCGGATTGAGTGACCAAATTATTATTTATTTTGGAGGGTTTAAAAACATTTTATTTTTATGAAGTAATTTTGCTCCTTTCTAACTATCCCCGTGATTTCATAGGAGGCCCAGGAACTGTTTATGTTTTACATTAAGGCAACCAGTCCGTTGTGTCTGATTCCCTGAGCTATCCTAGAACGTGCAGAATTCTTAATGGAGCTTATTCCATCCGCTTCTCCTTAGATCATTCATGCACAGTGTGTGGCTGAGTGGCACAGTGTAGGTGTACATTATTGTGATTAATTGTGATGGAGTCAGACTCATGGGCATTGATCCCCTTTGAATCAGTGAACTGATTGATGAGAAAAACACTTCAAATGCTAAAGGTGCGAACATTTCTTGTGAAAATATAGCGTTATGTTGTTTTGTATTCGGGAAACTCTTAATAACATGTTCAAATGAAGGTTTGTTCTGTTTATGGAGTGGTGGTGGGAGCAGGGACCTCTACCATTGCCACCTGGCTCTCCGTCTGGAAAGCAATCCAGAGTAAAATAAATATTATTAAATTAAAACGAGTGACTGAGACGGACACCATCGTGTTCCCACACTAGAGGAAGACAGCTTTTCAGTCCTGCTGTTCCACGTGGACAGAGAACATTTTAATACTGATAGATTTTGCATTTTTTGCATTTTTACTTTTCAAATGTTTAACTTCATCCAACCCAGACAGATTTCCACATATGCTCGTCACCTACACATGGAAATTTCCCTGAGCCCGGAGCAGAGTGTGTGCTCTCTCCCTGGAGGGACTCACCCTGCTTACATAAATCAGGAGAGTTTTAGGAGTCAAGGCTTTGGGACCCCAGAGTGTGCATGGGGGGTGGTGGGGGGGTTAACTGTGTTTAAAACTAAAGCTGGAGGGCTTCCTCAGCAGGGTGAGGCCATTCACAGATGTTATGAATTTTTTGTGTCTACGTGATTTTATCTAAATACAGATGTACTGTACATCAAAGAACAGACCAATAAGCAGACAGTAAGTCACAAACCCAAGCTAAACACGTATTGAATGGAATACAGTGCTAACGATCCCCTGCTAACAGTGCCCATGATCGCTGACCTTATGATTTGTGCTCAATGTGAAGCCTTGAACGTTTTTTAAGATCCACGTATTAATGTTTTTTGTAATTTATTTCATCATTGCAATCACTTTGTGCAGGCTATGGTAAGTGCTTTCTCTGTGGTCTACTCTCGCACTCTCTGATGAAGGTGTATTTAGTGTTTGAGCAAAAAAAAACCATGAACCAAATTGCACCAAACTGAGGAACGTAAAGGGTGGTATGATTCCTCGCGATAAGCTGCCCAGTTCTCTGCATGTCTCGTGGTTGAAATTCACAGAGACCGACTGTGTAACGAGGCAGATCCTGATCGGGCAACAATAATTTCACAGTTATAAGTGCTGTGATTGGCCATGTAGTGATTGACATTAACACAGTCAATATTCCCTCTAATTTGATTGTAACGTAACTACTGAAATAGCTGAAACAAAAAGCCCGGTTTTCTCCCCCAGTTGAGTGAGGAGAAAATCCTTGTGAAGTTTGGAATTTTTTATTTAGTTACAAATGGATCTTCAATTGGATTGGAGGCACCTTGATGCCCTCTCTGTGGGGGCTCTTACCATCTTATACCTCTGTTTGTTTGGCATCTCCAGGTTCAGGGTCCATATTGTCCTGACTACAATTCGTTGCACGTGTTTTTCCCGCTGGACCATTGTTTGGATTATAAACCAGACAATGAGGCCAGTGACGTGGCTTTGTCAACGACCAACATGATTTTACAACACCTTTGCCAGCTACTCAGTGTTAAATAAGCTGTTTAAGCATCACATAAACACAACTCCAAAAGGTACAGACATTTAGCCATGTCAAACCCAATGTCTATTATTTCTTATGTGATTGCCTTACAATCTGTTGTTTTGTATCATATAGTATTCATAAAGATATTATAACGTTATAAATAGTCGTCTCTCAAACTGAAATCCAAGCTTTGTCTAACCTCCTTGTCCAGCTCATCATTGAGGCTATTGCTGTTTGTCCTCCAAACAGACACTGAATCCCTGGTTGTAATGGAAAGTTATCACAAATGGTTGTGCAATTCTCAAGGGAAAAGATTAAATGTCCCTTAATGGAAATGCTGCAAATCTCTAAAATGTTGAATTAATTGAAGATGCCCATTCAGAGAGGTTTTCTTCCTGTTGATATCTATTCTCGTAGTTTATCTTGTGATCACTTAGTGGAAATTTACTATTCCACTTTCAAAAATACAGCACCTATTGAACCCGGTGCTCCAAATCCCCTTTCAGCTAATGCAAAGTCTTATTCCAGCCAATAGAGCATCACCACAGCATATATTTGAGCAATATTATTTTGGCATGTTACTGTTTTGTTTCCTCATTTGAAGAACTTTTCTGTAAGTAAAACTTTTTAAACAGCTTCACCTGAGTTGCTGGCTTTAGGGTGTATGGGTCGTTGAGTTAATCGCGTTACCCCAATTCCCATTGGGAGGGAGAAGAGAGACGTTTCCACTCCCGACTTCAGTAAAGAATATTATGCTATGTGTAGTTTGAGCTGTAGAAGATTCTGTCAAGATGTTCACACCTCACACCGTGTATTTGTCATTTGTATTTTGTTATTTGCATAGTCTTTGGTGCAATCAAGAAAAGCTGGCATTACTTCTGCACTGGCCACCCGCACCCTTAATGATGAGGAACTGGTAGGATTGTTTACTGTGTGTTTCTGTGACGCGGGAGTGACTGAAAATATGCTTCATGTTAGAAATTGTGCTGAATTCCCTTACAAAAGTAACCAACTGTAGAGTTACACTCGGGATGTTATACACCCCTTTCTGTGTTTTCACTGGCCGTATTCTTTCCTTGAATGGGCAGCCGGGTATTTGACACATGAGGGAGCCCATCAACTTGCTCAAGAGTCTCCAAATCAGACTGAGCGTTCTGTGCTTCCCACCTACACACGGAACTTTCTCTGGAATGGAAAGCGCTCTCTCCCTCCCTGTTTACCTAATTCTGGAGAGTATTAGGCGCAGGTTGCTGGGAGCCATGTTAGCGCATCCCATCTTTTATTGCCAATAACGATATCAATTTATCAGTGATTGGAACATGTTTGGGGCTGTCAATCAATTGCCTGTTCAGAGAGGTTTGGTGCCCGGGAAGAGGGGAGGGGAAAGATGGTCAGATTGAGCTATAAATATCCTGTCTGTGTGCTGGAGCTGGGAGGGGGTAATCAATCTGCTCCGCCAATTGCCTGTTTCCTGCAGGGACTCTCGGCAATGAGCTTGTGCTGACTAAACTCCTAATTATTATTCACCTTTCATGCCAAACTACTGCTAACATTTTAGCTTTAAACCAAGAGTGCGAGGACTCGAGGGTGTGTGACCCGGGTCCTTTCCATCGCCACACACAAAACACCCAACAGGCAAGTGTTCAAATGGACATGAGTCAGGCAGCAGGAAGTGTGGCTAACAACATCTTTCTCTTGTTCCGCTAGAAAAATCATGTTTACAAGAAGACCTTGCAAGCCTTAATTTACCCCATCTCTTGCACAACACCGCACAATTTTGAAGTGTGGACAGCGACCACACCCACCTACTGTTACGAGTGTGAAGGGCTGTTGTGGGGAATCGCGCGTCAGGGAATGCGTTGTTCCGAGTGCGGGGTCAAGTGTCACGAGAAGTGCCAAGATCTTCTCAACGCGGATTGTTTGCAGCGTAAGTTATGTCGCTTCACTTCGCTCTGCTCTGAGAGCCAGGGTGGGCTCGATGGCCTGGGCGCCCCCTCGGCATGATTCTGTGTCGTTCTGTGGCTAGCGGAGGCGCAGGGGGCGGATTTGGTTCACGGTCCCCAAAAATGGTGCACTGTCGTTTCATGTGATAATTACCGGCGGTAATATCATACTCTGCATTTTTCTCCCCAAAGTATGGTATTGTGCTGCATTTTTCTGTTAGTCATTGTTTTTTTCTCGCCTCGGATAATTTCAGGCGCTGCTGAGAAAAGCTCCAAACATGGAGCGGAGGATCGGACACAGAACATCATCATGGTGCTGAAGGACAGGATGAAAATCAGAGAGCGGAATAAACCCGAGATCTTTGAGCTCATCCAGGAGGTGTTCGGCCTTCCAAAGGCTTCTCACGGACAGCAGATGAAGTCAATTAAACAGAGTGTGTTGGACGGAACATCAAAGTGGTCAGCAAAGATTAACATCACCGGTAGGACTGAATAACATTTTATTCAAGAATATTACCTTATTACATTTCAGATGCGTCCGCACTGGCAGGGAGCCTGGCCCAGCTCTCCGCTACTCCTCTTCTTGCCAAATGGGCCTTTTGATCATCGCCTGTCAAACCGTCCAGATATTCTGTCGTATTGAGGTGCGAGAAAGACATTCTTGTAAACTTGGACGTGGTGGAAGTCACTGGGTACTTCTGGGGTTGTATATCTCCAGTGTCAGTGACCTAACGATCTCTGGTGGGAGTCCAGTTAGAGCTTTGAGCTGTGAGATCCCTGTGCGGGATGTGTCCAGGCAGTGGGTCCGGTCGGGGTGTTTTGGCGCAGAAAGAGATCCAGAGTGAAAAAATGACGTGAAACTTCTGGAGTTCAATAAATGTGGGCAAAGTAGGGACCTGCAGGAGCAGCGTGTACTCTCAACCTCAGACAGACAGCAAGCCAGACAGACAGCTAGACAGACAGAAAGCCCTCTAATATTTATAATACACTCCACATCCAGCTTCAATCAGCTTTTACTAATTTCATTACTGTAAAAATCAATAGACCAATTTTATAACCATGAAAACTCATTAACAATTACCTGATGGCTTTTAATGTCTGTGAAACTCTTTTGATGTTTAAAGAAATAACATTGATGGCATCACTAGATGATGTGTGATTGGTACATTCCGGTTCAGTATGTGGACCACATGCTGGCTGATGAACGAGACGAGGAGGTGTTTCCATCTGTAGATACCAGCTTCTTCAGACCTACCTCTTCGACCACTCCTGCCGTCACCTCCTTCTCCTCCCTTACTTGATGTCCAGCCTAGTCCCTATAGTGATTAAAAGCGTTGTATAAAGGCAGCTTGTTGTTGTTGTGTACACACATCCTGAACCGATGGACAGGAGCCCAAATTGCTGGCCCAGTCCTGCTCAGTAATAAACTTCTCTGATTCTAGGATCTATGTACAGTTTGTCAGTTTTACATCAAGCTTGTTGTGGCTTTAACCACTCGGCTATCAGGACAGTCTGAGTGTCTGACTGCACGTACTGCATATTTAGATTTGAAAGTTCTTAGGCAAACTATTCATGGGAAAGATTATCGGGGGGATTGACATGAGGCTTGTGGAGGAACGGCCCTACAATCATTATCAAAGCAAGTGTGGACACTTGTCTCAGCGAGCTGCAAATAGATGAAGATCGAAGGGTGATTCCCTGAAGGGAAGTATTTCCTGTATTAAAGTGAGATATCTGATTCCTACTGACATGTACCTATTTGGGTTGTTAGAGTGTTTGGTGTGGATTGTTGTTACAGAGACTGTGGCCAGTGTATTGAACTCTTGCCATGTGGAAAATCACAGAGTGAGTAAACGATAAGAGGTTAATAATACGTCATCCGAAGTTCCAACTAGATTATAGTTTCACAAGACGAATGCTCGTTTTTTTTACTAACAGTTCAAATGCGCCCAAAGTACACTCCAAACCTAACTGAATGACTGGGAATACTGAGATTATTACTTTGCAGCTGAGATTCACCCTCTGACCTTTTACTTGTGAACTTCCATTTTAAAAACTTGAAGATGATTTTTCTTGTCTTGGGACAGTCTGAAGTGTTTCAGCTGAATCCACAAAGCCTGACCGACCACAGATTGCTCGCTGTCACAGATTCCCTTATAAATGAGGACGCGTAGCCGGGAGTGAGGACCTCACTGGCTGCACTCTTTGCTCACATTCAGTGTTCTGCTTCCAGAGCATTCAGTTGCTGTGTTCAATGCTGTGTAACTAAACATTACAAGGCACTTGGTGAAAAGTGATCCTTTCTCCACTTAAAGAACAAACTAGACACACAAGGTCAAGGCATTTCAGTGTTTCCCCATTTGTCATTTTCCGTTGAAATCTCAGACAGAGAACACTGCATTAGCTCCTGCTATTCTACCACAATCTGAGTCTAATGAAGCTTTGAGACTTAATTTGTTCCACTGAACGTCAAGGCTATAGCTTGGCTTTGAAGCACGAATCTCGCCCACGTTTTACATGCCCTCGCTCTGCTGGCTTGCTGGGCCTGACGAGCCATGCTGTTGCTGTCTGATCTCACCTCCCTTGGCATTGCGATTCTCGGCTGCATCGCTGCATCTTTTGCCTCAAAACAGAGGCCAGAGTTTACTCTCCTTACAGAATGCTGTGAAACGTGGACAGGTCCCAAAATGGGCAGCTTGTTAGGATTCACGCTCAGATATAAATGAAGTCTGTTGTCTGTGAGTTCGAAGGTGGGACTGAACTCAGCAATTTGCTACATTCTGGGACACAGTAAAAAGCTCCATAAAGAGAGTATATGCAGACCTTTGCCCAGTCGAGGGGAGACGATGGAGGTGTCACCGTCTGTGATGGGAGTCAGTGTGCTGGATTTCTCCAAACAACCTCGGTGCAAATTGAGACATCTTGCGCTGTCCCTTTGAAGCCGTGCCAGTCAGTGCTGGCACGACTGGGCTCGATGTGGTTGGAATGGTGACTGGATTGTTGTGGAGTTTGAATTTGGATGTTTGCTCAGTTGGCTGTGCTCGATATTTAAAGCCGATCTTTAATACCTACAGTGGTGTGTGCCCAGGGTCTGCAAGCCAAGGATAAGACGGGCTCCAGTGATCCTTACGTCACAGTACAAGTTGGGAAGACTAAGAAACGCACTAAGACTATCTACGGAAACCTTAACCCAGTCTGGGAGGAGAACTTCAACTTGTAAGTTGCTTCCGATGTATCTTTAGTTACAGGGGATTCACAGGAAAGCCAGCCCTGACCAAACCCTAAATTGTTCTGTTTTTATCAGAAATCACAGCTTCCTCCACGCTCAAAAAGGCTGAACTATTTTACTTTTAAAATTTGGAAGTGGAACTTCAGTAATTTAATACAGTAAACCTAACATTTCCACGGGGGTGGGGGGGGAGGGGGGGAACATCTCTTAAGTGTTTCACACAGCTAGGGGCTGAAAAGGGTTGAGGTGAGGGAAAGATTTCTAAGAGCAGTCAGAGAGGTCATGAGGCGGGCTTTAAAATTGTTGAGTGGGGTGGGTGGGGGGGGTTGGGGGGGTGAGTCGGACGGACTCTTTGATGGAGTTACGGAGAGCCGGGTCAGGATGATTACTGAGGGATCACAATTCAGGAAGGAAAGAAAAGCCCGTATCGATCATTGCGTTTCAGTGAATGCCACAATTCATCTGATCGAATCAAAGTGCGAGTGTGGGATGAAGACGACGACATCAAATCCCGAGTAAAGCAGAGGTTCAAGCGGGAATCGGATGACTTTTTGGGACAGACCATTATTGAAGTACGAACACTCAGCGGCGAAATGGACGTTTGGTACAATCTGGGTAAGTACTGGCGTCAGCCTCACTCTGTTACACTGAGCCCTGGGTTCCCTCAGCACGGGGCCAGCAGGTTACACTCTACATTCATTACTCCGCTAATGTAGAGTTTGTAACAACATTGGATAAATCCCACCCGGGTCGAGATTTCCTCTGGTTTGTGTAGCTTTACAGAGCATTTAGGCCTGGGCAAAACTGTTGAGTTCAGTCTTAGTTTTGAAGCTGGTTAAATTTTAGCATTTAAAGAAAACCAGCTTCAAAATTAAGGTTGTGTTTAAGAATTTGCCAACCTCTGGACTCTCTGAAAGACTAAGAAACTAGAGTAAGCCTGGATCCGGGTGTGATTTCACCTTCTTTGGCTTCTGGGTTCGATTGCAAAATGACATTCCCTGTCTTAGGCAATCTTGTTTAGAATCATCATGTTTTGCAGCAGTGTCATTAAAACACAGAGAGTAGTGTTGTCGGTACTTTGAGAAAAAAAATCTGATTTATCTTTTTTTCTGTAAACAGTGTAAATTGAAGATCAGTTTAACAACTCCTTTAGAGCCTGATTTCATTATTTATTGCTCATGTTTCTACATACATTATATTTATATATAAATGTTAATTTGGATTGGATGTCACTCAGATTTATTTCATCTCAGTACAATTGTGAATTTTTTAAAAAAATGTTATTTTATCTTAACTCTTTGAATGAGAAATGTTCATTTCGGAAGAATATTACATTCAGCAATGTATTCAGCAGTGTATTTTTGTTGTGGAATTCAAAGGGTTAAAGCAGTAAAGTTGTGTTTTTTTTTGTTCATTTTGTGTGTTTTTTTTGCTTTCTTTTTCAGTTACTGTTTTAGGGAATCAGTATTGCTGTGACCTCATGCTAAAGAAACTTCTAGAAGACCTGAGATACAATGCTGCGCAGGTTTATACTTTTCAAGTGTGGAGCTGTAGTGTGTTAACTATCGAGTAAAGATCATATGCTTCCCGAATCCTCTGTTTGGGCAGCCTGAAGAATATTTTCTTTAGAGCATTTATGGGTTAAAATTCCCCCTTGTCGAGGTTTACTCTATAAAAGTGGAATTTTAAAACATCCAGAGTTTGGAAATTGTTGAGATCAGACTTAGCTTTCAACTTGGTTTTCTATGAAAAAGGAAAATACAGGCTACGGAACTAAAGATGTGGTTAAGAATTTCCCAAATTCTGGACGTTCTGAAGTCTAACCTTGATCGGAAATAATAATCCTCGCATTTGATACAGTGCCTTATTGCGTCGTCGAGGTGCATTGTCCCAATATTTTGAATAAGTTCCCTTCGAGCATATGATCTTTAAATTAGACGATAGAGCTGCTTTGTTTTGGTGCTGGGTGAGAACAGTCGTTTGCTCCTAATCGGTGAGCTTATAATCTGTGTGCCTTCAGAGCAAAACACTTGCTTCTTTTCTGTGGAATCTGCAACTGCTTTTACTCCTTTCACAACTTCAATTAGTTGTTTTTATATTGTATTGTATTGGACACACACACATACATGTGTCCGTGGATACATATAGCCTTCATATTTTTGCAAATACTCGGCTCCCCTCACGCTTATTGAGTGTCCACTTTGCCAGCGTGAGCGAGATTTCAGTCAGACATGGGTTTCACTGGAGAAGAGACTGTACTGAGGACTTTAGGCTTTAATTACTACAGTTTGTGAACTCTTTCCTGCTTTGCTAAGAGTTAGAAGCTCGTGCTCCTGATGCTGATAGGGTGCCGTACCTGACATCTCGGTAACACGGTGGTCATTTCTCTCTCCAGATAAGCGTACTGATAAATCGGCCGTGTCTGGTGCTATCCGGTTACACATTAGTGTGGAGATCAAAGGGGAGGAGAAGGTGGCGCCTTACCATGTCCAGTACACGTGCCTACATGAGGTAAGACACAAGTCGAGTTATGGGTCATAGTTGCGGGACGCTGCAAGCGTTAGCTCCATTGAGGCTTGCTGTACCTCACGGTCTCCCTTTGTGCGTCTGTTTCCTTAGAACCTCTTTCACTTCCTCACGGACATTCAGAACAATGGGGTTGTGAAGATCCCAGACGCTAAAGGAGACGATGCCTGGAAGGTTTACTTTGATGAGACGGCGCAGGAAATAGTCGATGAGTTTGCGATGAGATTCGGAGTCGAATCCATCTATCAGGCTATGACGTACGGACACGGTTTGTCTATCAGGCTAGCATGTACACACTGTTTGTCCATCAGGCTAGCATGTACACACTGTTGTCCATCAGGCTAGCATGTACACACGGTTTGTCTATCTAGATTTTTGCAGTCGGGTTCCTACCAATTGTATGTAAATGTGGATTTGTTATAATTAATGATTTTATCATCAGTTTTTGCGCATTTGAAAAGTTCCAATTCTATATGCGAGTGGAGACTGTTCATTTCCCTCCTAACGGCTGTGTTTCTCTGTCCAGACACTTTGCTTGCCTGTCCTCAAAGTACATGTGTCCTGGAGTTCCCGCTGTGATGAGCACACTCTTAGCGAACATCAACGCTTACTACGCGCACACCACTGCCTCGACCAATGTCTCTGCCTCCGATCGGTTTTCGGCCTCCAATTTTGGGGTATGTATATTAGAGAGCTCCTCAACAGCTTTGTCCACTATCGGAGCCTGTTAACATGACCCTTGGTGCTGCATCAATCCACCACTGCTGTGTAAGGAGAGGCTAGAAGTGAAGCACTGGTTATTGATTGACGGTATCTGTGCCCCCCTCTATAAACATCGCCAGCCGCCGCTGCTTTTAATTAAACCTGAGGCTGAGAGCAGCTCACGACTGATATCCAAGGACTCACACAGTCAGATGAATAGCTAATTCAAATGATAAAACAAACCCTCCAGCACCGGTGGACAGGAAAGTGACCTGCTGCGCAAAAGTCTTTCTCTCTCAGCGAACCCACCTCCTGGGACACAGCGAGGTCTAAAATGCGACGTTTGCTAGACGATCACAGCTCACTGATGTGTTGTGTGTTGTTCCTTACAGAAAGAAAGGTTTGTGAAACTCCTGGACCAACTGCACAATTCCCTGCGTATTGACCTGTCAATGTACAGGGTGAGTGAGGGATGGAGAGACTGAGAGAGAGAAGGAGTGAATGAGGGAGTGAGTGAATGAAGGAGGGAACAAGAGAAGGGGGGATTTTGAAGTTGCTTATTGAGTGATTAAAACCCACTTCCTTTCCCACAGAACAATTTCCCAGCGAGCAGTCCAGAAAGATTACAAGATCTGAAGTCTACAGTTGACCTATTGACCAGTATAACCTTCTTTCGAATGAAGGTAAGTCCGGTTTTGTTTTAATTCTTCGGACTTCCTCCCCTTTCACCCCTCACCACCCCCCCAGTACTTCACTGGAGCACCACTCCAGCCAACACGAGGCTTGAACACACAACCTTCCAACCCAAAAGCGAAAGAGAGCTCCCAACTGAGCCTATCTGGCACCACATATCTGCATGTAATGACTTGAATGAAACTAAGAGAAGGACAGAGGCACTTTTTATGAGTTGGCAGGAAATCAGCGGGTTGGGTTCTGATGGTCTGGCAGCATCAGCAGTGTCTAGACCGGGTTACTGCAGGGAGAATAGGCTGATTTATGAGACTTGTAAAATGGAGGCTTGTTGTGCTAATACTGTCCCTTCCATTTGGGGCAATCTTACAAAATTATTCATAGTTTTTCATTTAGCTGCTGATTAATGAACATGACCGATTCCCCACTGAACACATCCTGGTGCAATTAAACACCAGCTCCATATAAAATGAATTATCACCGCAGTGCTTTGAAATAGGGCCAAAATTAGAGCAATTTTTTTTACATATAAGACAAGTACGGACGGCACAGATAAATTCTCGTGTAAAACAATGTTCCTTGCTCTGTACATTTGAAGGGAATTCATTTCACACATTCAGGTTTCCCAGGGCAGGTGAGGTAGTGAGTGGGCTTGGTGTCAGCCTAACTCGCCTCTCAGTCAGACAGAAGGTTGTGGGTTCATGTCGGGACATTGATCTGATATAGTCTCGGCTGACACATCAATACAGTGCTGTGGGGCAGTGCTGAATTGTCAGGGCGCCATCCTTCAGATGAGATGATAAACCAAGGTCTTATCCGCCCATTCGGGTGGACTTTATTGTTGAATAGTAAGCTTTATTAAATGACAAATGATCCCAGCACTGTTCTTTCCATCTCTTGAGGACATGGTTTAACGGCGCAGATTTCGGGCTAATAAAGGGTGAAAGTATGGGGATAAGAAAGGTCTGTTTCCTCAAATCCACAAATAAATAGTCATTGGCTTTAGGTACACTAGAATCTGAACTGGTTCACCTACATTTACACAGTTACTGCATCTGACAGTCATTTCCTGTGAGACCGTACAGCTTTACAAGCACTGGATCAATGGCTAGGATGATTTATTATTATATTAAAATCCTCCGATCATTCTGTGGACTTAGCAGATTATGTGCCTGTGACGTACATGTTCCAGCTGTAAGCTCCACACGAGTTTTAGACATCAATTAAAATCTGAGCATTAAAATGCAGTGCTATGTCGCTGAAATAGCACAAATCAATACTGAAACGCCTCACATCTCCTCTGTGTATTTCTAACCTCGTTTTATTGATACTGTGCAGGTGCAGGAGCTGCAGAGCCCACCGCGGGCCAGTCAGGTGGTGAAGGACTGTGTGAAAGCCTGTCTCAACTCCACGTACGAATACATCTTCAACAACTGCCACGAACTGTACAGTCGCGAATACCAGACAGACCCGGCAAGTAGAGAGCTCTCTGTAACGCTCATTCGCTTCACCCACACTTGCTGAAATGATTGGCCATTATTTTTCCCTGCATTGCTGCTGATTCATCATATCTGTGTGAGTGTGAGTGCGTGTGAGAGTGTGTGTGTGTGTCTGTGTGTGTGTGTGTGTGTGTCTGTGAGACCTACAGGGAATTTGTTACCATTTCAGGACTGTTTACTTGAATGTGATTTGTAAAAAGGGGAAGAAATCATTGAGTGAAAAGTGCCCAACTTCAGAATAACTTGACACCTCTCACTGGCTGTTAATATGAACACGTGGACAATGTATTACAGCTTTAGCTCTTTCAGAGAACTGGCACACAGGCTGATTGACCAAATGGCATCCTTCTGTACTGTCAGATTCTGTGATTCCAAGAACTTGCTGGAATTGACTGCTGTGTTCGCCTGTAACTACACAGTTACTACACTTTACAGTAAACTCCTGTGCAGCGCTTCGAAATGTCTTCTTGACATGAAAGTCAGTGTATCAAGTGTGAGGACTATTATTAATATTATTATTTTATCACCTACAGACTAAGAAAGCTGAGGTGCCCCCAGAGGAGCAGGGACCAAGTGTCAAAAACCTGGACTTTTGGTCCAAACTCATCACACTCATCGTCTCCATCATAGAGGAGGACAAGAACTCCTACACTCCCTGCCTCAACCAGTGAGTGTCCAGGTGTCTGTGAGAGCTTATGTGATGTGGTGAACGCTGACTGACAATCCCCCAAATAAAATCAGTCATTCGCTTGGTTAGGAAAGTCTTCCGCAAATTGATTGCCCCTTTCGTCCACAAAATACACACAATCGCTGCACTCTTAAGTATATCCTGTGAAGCACTTTGAGACATCTCGACGTCATGGATGCCAGCGTATCAAATGTTGTTATCATATACACGTGGTGAATCTCAGTGTGTCAGCCGCCCGGAGCTTGGCGAAGTGGACAGCGAACGGCTGTGAGTGGTCTTGTGTCTGCTGGAAGCTACAGGAGCAATCGGCCACCGCCATTTACTCCTATCACACGTTCAATCTTCTTTACAGGTTTCCTCAGGAGCTGAATGTGGGCAGGATCAGCGCAGAGGTGATGTGGAACCTTTTTGCTCAGGACATGAAGTACGCAATGGAAGGTGAGTGGTAATATGGCCACACAGGTGCCTCTATTCTCTTTGTGTTGCTCACTACATACGGGCAGTGGGTATGAGCTGCCTATCTACTCAGTGCAGTAAACGTTAGAGTGCGGAAGACTTTCCTCACCCCGTCCTCTTTCTCGTGCCTTTAATGAGCTTGTTTAAAGCATTTTGTGTTGGCTTTAAGCTCTCAGCAATAATGATTGTGCTTAAAGAGTTCTCAGATATTTTGACATGGGATTGTCTTTAATGCAGGAATTGTCCCCAGAGTTCTCTATTGGAGGAACGTTCTCTTCACTGGGCAACTGGGGATTTTTTGAAGCAGCTATAAATACCACTTTAAATAGCTACTGGATTAATCGCTGACAGTTCTATTAATCTTGCTCTTGTCAGCTGGACCTTTCATGCTCAGCAATGATTCAGAGCCTCCTGCTGTGCAGATCTCTGAGAGCTCATCACTGTTTGGCAAACGGTGTCCTGGTTTCAGCGCCTGATCCAGAGTCTGATCTAGTGCCTGATCCGGAGCCTGATCGCTGTTCTCTGCTCCAAGACTGTTAACTCAGTTCGGCTCCGTTACAATTAATCTGAAGAATGTGCCTGGTTGTGGAGTTTCTGTAGCGGAGCAGTGAATGAGAGCAGCGACATTAGATTGCCGTGCAATACAATTTACATTTATACAATGCCTTTCACATCAGAAGATTGTCTCAAAGTACTTGACACTGTTGGCTGGGTACCCAAGCTGGGGTGGGGGGGGGGGAGCTGGGTGCAGAAGAGGGTGGGAGAGGGGATCGAAGAGGTATGTCTTGAGGTGGGCCTTGTACACAACTCAACAGCAACGTGCAGTCGAGGATCATTTACACTGAAATGCCAAATGTGTCGCAGTTTGTAAGCTTTACAATGATTGTTAGAGGAATAACATAAATGGGCTGAAAATGCTTCTCTCGCACTGTGTCTGGACATCGAGGAAGAGTGAGGAAGAGCTCTCATCTCGGTATTCTGATTGGTGTGAAGAGTGATTAATCTGTGGGCCATTGAGAGCTTTATCTCCTATTGGTTGCACATTTCAGTTGCTGGATAAATGTTTGCGAGGAATTTTAACTCTGCATGTCTTGGGGAGCGGGAAATTGACCCGTTCCAATACACAGTAAAAATTATTTTGCGAATTGTTATCTTTTTGGCAGAAAATGAAATTTGTGAGCGATCCATGTTCAACTCTTATGAACCTTTCAGACGGAGTTGCTTAATCTCCTGAGCGAGAGAGCAGCTGAGCTAGAAAATTATTCTGGAACTTTCTTTCAGCTTTTATTCACTTGGTTCACTGACGTTGTGACGTCAGTACTGACTGTTAACTGATAGTGATTCTGAACCTTTCACTCTTGTCTCCCAGAGCATGAGAAGCAGCGGCTTTGTAAAAGTGCTGACTACATGAATCTACACTTCAAAGTCAAATGGCTGTACAACGAGTATGTGAAAGATCTGCCAGCGTTTAAGAACACAGTCCCAGAGTATCCCACGTAAGTCACACCGGGGGTGGGACTGGGGAGGAGAGTGAGTGGGGAGGGGAGAGTGAGGGGTGTGCTGGGGGGGAGGCTAGTGTGGAATATAAACACACAGTGTAGTACAGCCTTTCCCCGTGCTGTCATGTTCTGTGTAAATGGTGAGAGGAGTAACAAGGATGTGCTGAATAACGATACAAGGAAGGATTGGAGGAGATGCGCTCCTCTTGTTTTCTGAACCTCCCAACCACACGTGCGGGCGCACATACATACAATATGAAAAGCCTGAGAGAATCCTCTCTATACTTGCCCACCTCACAGCAGGCTGCAGTGTAAATGGAGGTGTTGGCTACTTTAGCCATCTCTTCATTATAAATGTATGAGGCGAGAAATTACAGCACAGAGAAAAAAAATTACCTCCATTGGCTGAGGAGCCCCACCAGGCTGATTTACTGCACTGGCATTTGCCGAGGTTTGACAAGTTAATTTCTATTGCCAGTAAATCATTGCCAGGCAGCCCAGTCAGAGAAATTACCATTCTTCTGCTTCAGAATTAGTGTCTGGGGCCGAGTGCTACAGAGAAGTCTGTATAAATCAACACAATGAAAATCTGCCCCGTTAACTCTTCCCGGACTCCGGATCACGGGCCAGAGAATTGGCCGTGTCCTTAAAGCACTTCTTCACCCAGATGGAAATCTATTGAGGTCAGCACTAATGTGGCCAGCACTAATGTGGCTGGCACTAATGTGGTCGGCACTAATGTGGTCAATGTGGCCAGCACTAATGTGGTCAGCACTAATGTGGTCAACGTGGCCAGCACTAATGTGGCTGGCATTAATTGGCCAGCACTAATATGGTCAGCACTAATGTGGTCAATGTGGCCAGCACTAATGTGGCTAGCACTAATGTGGCCAGCACTAATATGGTCAGCACTAATGTGGTCAATGTGGCCAGCACTAATGTGGTCAGCACTAATGTGGTCAATGTGGCCAGCACTAATGTGGCTAGCACTAATGTGGCCGGCACTAATGTGGTCAACGTGGCCAGCACTAATGTGGCTGGCATTAATGTGGCCAGCACTAATGTGGCCAATGTGGCCAGCACTAATGTGGTTAGCACTAATGTGGCCAATGTGGCCAGCACTCATGTGGTCAGCACTAATGTGGTCAATATGGCCAGCACTAATGTGGCCGGCACTAATGTGGTCGGCTGAGATAGTTAGTTTAGGAGGTTAAAAACTACAAAATACGAGAATAATTTAAAACTAATTAAAACTTAAATGTAAATGTTTGGGTTTTTACATGAATCTCGCTTTTGCTGTGAGTGAACTGGTTGCTCTCTGTATCAATGCCCAGCTGGTCCTAGTGAAGCTGATCACACCACTCTCGTGTAAGAGTCAGTAAAACTGGAATCTCTCTCTTTCTGCAGCTGGTTTGAACCCTTCGTTATTCAGTGGTTGGATGAGAATGAAGAGGTGTCTCGAGACTTCCTACATGGAGCTCTGGAGCGTGACAAGAAGGACGGTGTAAGTACTTGCTCCCCTTGAGCGTCCAGATCTCACGATAACAGCTGTTTGTAAGACGTCACTGTGTGCAGATTAGTTGCCGGGTTGCCTACAAAACACAGTCACTACATTTTATTGTAATTTCCTGTGAAGCGCTTTGAGATGTCCTCCTGACGTGAAAGGTGCTTTGTCAAATCTAAGGATTGTTATTTTAGTTTTACTGACAGTAGAAGTCAAAGGAGTTGGGTTAGAGAGGACAGGGTATAGGGGTAAGGGGCAGGATATGAGGGAGGAAACGGTGGGGTCTGTGGGATGGAATGTGCGGAGGGAGGGGGGGATGATGGGGTCTGCCAGGTGCTGTGGCCCATCAATTCCCACCTCACTGCTCTGAATTAATTTACTTTACAAAGAGGATGCGGTTTCATTCGGAGGCAGATGGGCACAGTGGTGAGGAGGGTAAATGTGCACTGCGCTGCACTTGTCTCTGTTTCTGGGGGAAACTCTCAAGAGTTTGTTATTTTCTACCTCTAGTTCCAGCCGACCTCGGAACATGCTCTCTTCTCCTGCTCTGTGGTGGACGTCTTCTCACAGCTGAACCAGAGTTTTGAAATCATTAAGAAGTTGGAATGTCCCGACCCTAAGATTGTGGGTCACTACATGAGACGCTTTGCCAAGGTAAACAGGGAGTGAGCGAGCGAGCGAGTGGCTGCCAGAGAATTACCTTTGGCATCTGGTGTGGAATGGCAAATGGGGACAAAAATTGTCATACAAGACGAGCAGAGGAATAATTCCGGACACTAATTCCGGGACAGAAATCACTTTGTGTTTGTTTAGATGCAGTCAGTTTCAGATTTAATCTTTCTTGTGGCTAAGAATAGTAGTATTTGGGCTGGGAAGTAATTTATACAGAAAAATAAATTGAACGGATTCTTCCCTGGAATCGTTTCAGCGGCTGCCTTTCACTTGTCATCTCTTGACTGAAAGGCGAGCAGCATTTCTCATCAAATGGTTTCCTTTTCCAGACGATCAGCAACGTGCTGCTGCAATACGCAGAGATAATAACAAAGGATTACGCTTCTTATTGCTCCAAAGAGAAAGTGGTAAGTCGTCATGGCACTGTATGCAATCCGCTGTAGACTGTGTATCAAAGTGTCACTCTTATATTGGTGCCCGGCCTGTCACAACCTGTGCAGGCATCTCAAGTCACAGCGCCAGTCTGGACCTGACCTAACACTGCCCCTCATTCCCTCAGTCTGTCCCCTCACCTCAACTAACAGACCTGCTGCCTGTCTCCCTTTCCCTCCACAACACCATCAGTTTGTGAGGCTCAGTCACTACGCCTTAACCTGACCCTATCTCGCCACCTTCCCACCCCCCTCCCACCCCCCAGTCTTAAAGCCTCCCACTTCTCTGTCACTCAGCATCCAGCTCCGCCAAGGTGCAACGCATAGATAGACGTTACCCTATGTAACAGGCGCTGTATAAATGCTGTTGCGCCATTGAAGGTGGGATTTCCTGATTAATTTTATTGTTTCTTTTACTGTTTGTACATTAATGTCGTCCAGTTAGCGAGGTGGAGCATTAATTGTGCTCCGGTTGCAGGTAGATCTGGTAGGACTGTTTGTGATGGTCTCACAGAGCAATGCTGCCCGGAGAGTGCTCCCTCCTCTGCTGGTGTTGGCTGTCCGCACAGCATTCTGTTTTCCAATACTTAAAATATATCGCTGGTTAAAGAGAACTTCAGTTTTATTTCTGAAACTCTTTTAAGAAATGATGGCTGATATTAGTTATAGTTCTGGTGGACAGAACCTTTGAACCGTAGAATTGTAGACGTTTACACACTGGAGAGCGAGCTCTAACTGTGCAGATAATGACGGTCATTAACTGTTTGCAGCCGTGTATCCTGATGAACAACATCCAGCAGCTTCGAGTTCAACTGGAGAAGATGTTCGAGGCCATGGGAGGAAAAGAGGTTTGAGACTGAGATTCCCAGCTCATTTTGTGTTGATATTGTGTTTATGATGTTAATTATCCACACGAGGTATTTCCTTGTGTGTGTCACACTCATTACCTCTCTACGTTTACAGCTGAATTCTGAAGCCAGTGACATTTTGAAAGAGCTGCAGATTAAACTCAACAACGTGTTGGATGACCTCAGTAGAGTGTTTGCACTAAGGTAAGGCTTTCAGTGTGTTTACAGTAATCTAAAGGCAATCTGCCGTTAACCCCGAGACTGGGAGCAGATCCGGGGCAATGTCTCGTGGCGTCTTGACTGTCTGGGCTTCTCAGTTTTCAGCCTCACATTGAGGAGTGTGTGAAGCAAATGGGAGACAGTCTCAGCCAGGTCAAAGGCACCGGTAACGTCCCCGCCAGCACCTGCAACAGCGTGGCTCAAGATGCGGATAACGTGCTGCAGCCCCTCATGGATCTGCTGGACAGCAAGTGAGTCCCCACGTTACACACCCAGGTCTTTTACTCCCTTGCTCCTCCCTTACCCTCTCGCTCCTCCCTTACCCCCTCGTTCCTCCCTTTACCCCCTCCCCTTACCCCCTCGCTCTCCCCTTACCCCTCGCTCCTCGCCAGCTCGCTTCCCCCTTGCCAGTGCTTCAATGCCTTTCTGAAGGCCTCATGCTCACTACCTCACATGTGGGATTCTGATTGCTTATTAACTGCAGTCATGTGCTCATACATTAATGATTGGGTTTCTCTGCTCTCTCTGTCTCAGTCTGACTCTTTTTGCTAAAATCTGTGAGAAAACTGTGCTGAAACGTGTCCTGAAAGAACTGTGGAAGATTGTGATGAACATCATGGAAAAAACCATTGTGCTGCCTCCTCTGACTGACCAGACGGTGAGTTACTATGAGCTTTAAGGTGTAGTGTGAGCTTCAGGGTGTAGAGTGAGCTCTATGACCGGGCGAGGCTCATCACAAGCCTGAAATCCCACCTGCTCTTGTCCTGTCAGCCCACTGTCCATCTTCAAGTTAAGATCTTGCAGAATTGTCAAAACCTTTTTTAAATTCCTGAAAGCCGGCCTTGCTTGGAATCCGGTTTCCTTTCTGTAACTGTGGACGCCCAGAGTCCAAATTCAGATTGAACTGAAGAGTATTTTCCGCAATTTCTGTAAAGTACAATGGTCGCACAGCTGAGGCTCGGTGGAATTCCAGAGCTCTTGTGAGTTTACACAGCCAGTAGCTTGAGTGTGTGGGATTGGGGGGGGGGGGAATGCGTGGGTGTGGGTGGGGGAGGGGAGCTTCAAAGCGTGGCTCCACAAACTGTAATAACTGTTACGTCCATTATGCAACGGGAAACATGTTGAGAAATTATTCTGTTTTCCTTTACATCATTGGTGTTTGTTGACCCTTGTGTTGACCCTCACTTGTGTTGGGCTAAATAATGGGAATAGAGTTACGCAGTCATTCATTGAATTGTCTTGATAACCATTTTGACCGTTCAGTTCAGTCATCTGCGGAGGAGATAATAGCATTTAAAATTCATGAGATAGAAAGAGGGACAAATAGTTTTGATTAGATTTTTGCCCTTAAGCTGCAGGTTCTTTGATGTGGAAAGAGAATATATAAATTATCAATTTTGCGTGAAACCGAGCACTTGCCAATTCCAATCATTTATCAGACCCTCCAGAGCTCCAGTCCCTTCTAGATGAGCAAGGACTTAAATAATCAAATCAAATAATTGAATTGCTTTGGCAATTTGTATGTCCATTATGGAGACCTAAAGTTTGCAATTGCCCAAATTTAAGGTGGGAGCCATTAAAGGCGACTAAGGAAGGTTATTGTCTCCCCAGTGGGTTGGTTCTCAGGATATGGAACAAGATACTAGACGTGAAGGGTATTAAATAAACCCAGCGGAGGAGATTCGAGGTTAGGGGGAATGAGTGGGAAATTGGGATTAGGACGGTAGCTTTATTGGAGGAGAGAGCACGGGACGATTGGCCTGTTACCGAGATGTACATTTTATTGTTTGGTTGTACAAGAAAGTGAACACAGTCTCCAAATGAGCTGGTTAATCTGCCGTTTAGAAGGAAAATCCTTCACCCCTGCTCTGCTCTGCCCTGGCGGACATCCGGGACTCAGAGTTCTTCCCAGCTCTCGTTAGATGGATCCTGTTTTATGTCCAAACTGAACAAGTCCCGGCAAAACTGTTGTGAACGAGGCGTGGCCTCTGTGTCGCGATTTCTGTTACACTTTTACCCTTATTATTAATTTACCAGAAATGTGTGGGTTCAGAGGTCTGAGTGAACTCTCACAAAACAAAAGCCCTTTAATCCCAGAGCGTTAGTGAGGGCGGTGTGCTGCTTTTATTTTTAATGTTTTATTATTTAAACAAACTTCAGGGCTCAATTGTGTATTACCTAAAGTGCTGTGGGATTCTCTCAGTGATTTTCTTTTACATGAGTTTTGTGAGATTAAATGAGATGAAAAGTTACATGAAATTGGAAACGTGGTGGTGATACGCTGGTCTGATTTATCATTCTCTTTAATTATTCTGCTCTCTGATAATGGCAGATGATTGTAAGTACAGCACTGTGTGTGTGTCTGTCTGTCTGCTGTGTGCTCAGCCAGGATTGTTGTGTGTGGCTGGGCTGGTTGTCAGTGTATACTGGCACAGGCCGATGCACAAGGCTGAATTGGTGAGGAGTACCAGTCTCTGCCTGCTATATCCTTTACCTGCAAAAGCATCCCTTGTTTTGTCAATTCAGTGTGTGGTCTTTTTTGGAATTTAAAGAATCTGTTAGAAATGTGTTGTATGTTTATGGCTCAGTTTCTGGATGTTCACGTCCTGGTGCTGAGTAAGCAAACCCCAATCACTCGTCTTTCTTTGTCAGTCAGTGTATAATCAGTCGTGCCACTGTTAAACCTGATCGCTGCGTTGTGTGTGAGAGTGAGTATGAGCGCACGTGTGAGCGCGAGAGCATGTGAGCGTGCGGGTGTGTGAGCATGTGTGTGTGTGTCCGTGCGCTAAACCTGTTTGCTGATTTTGTTTCTCTACAAGGCTTCCCCTCTCGGGTGGATGCTGACGCACACTCACTGTGGGGGTTTGTCAGACTCACAGTTACTGCTCTTAACGAGTCTGTGGCACAATCTTATCCAGATCAGGTTTCATCCCTTCATTCTTCCACTGTAGCCAGGTGTGCGTACTGTACACTGGCAGTGAGCTCTGGAGGAAATGTATTGATTATTCTGAATGATTGTTAATTTTATATCCAGTCCAGTTTAAGACTAACTTTAAATTCAGTAGGACAGCTCAATGCTGTGCAGGCTGTAACAGAATCATGTCGGGCTATTTAATATCTCTTAAGATTCCTAGACACCACATCTGGCGCAATGTCTTTTGAAAGTAGTGGTGAGGGTGTGTGGACAGTGTAGGCTCCCGAGAGCACAGACACAAAACAGGGAGCGAGAGAGCAGCGGCAGAGAGTGAGACCCAACACTCAGGAGTCTCAACAGAGCTGCAATTTGTAATTTGTTGGAAATCTAATGCCGAGATCCTTGTGTGTCAGCTGTGGTGTGGGTGTTTGTTGGGGGCAGAAATAAATATCCATTTATTGGAATTGTGCGAGTCGATTTCCATTCGATGTGAAGTGATTTATTTACTGCCTTTAATTAGAGTTGGAGCCTCTGTGCATTAAATCGCGTGGGTATTAAATGTCCCAATTGTACAATCTATCTTTCAACCCAACATTTTGTGCTAACGGGTGCAGTCTGCTCCTGACACACCATTCATATTGTCAATGTTTCCAACCACAGCAGCGGGTGCAGGGTGTCAGGTAATCTTTACCTACTCTCCGTTCCAATGGCCAATATTTTATATCACAGCCCACGTTCTAACATTATAAACCATTCCCGTTGTATTTTTAGAGAGGCCACACTGCCCGCTCTCTCTTACCCCCTTGATGAGAACGCTCCTATTTGGAGAAGAGGTGAAAGGCTGGCAAATGGGATAAGATCTGCCGAGATCTCATTAACTGGCGGGAACAGCCTCCTCCTATTCCTGTCTTGCCGACCTGCTGACTGGCTGGTTATTCTCAGCCACCGCATGGTTCCTGCGCTCACAGCCGAGCTTGAAACTAACTTCCGTCAATGATGGGCAGAGTGTAAGCTATCACCAGTCACTCGCACCGTGTGAGAAGACAGAATTATATCGGCGAGATTTACTACCTGAGCCAGAGCTGGCGTGGATGGGGCCCAAGAGAAGTTTCTTGTGCATTATTCATGGCTGATTAGCCATGCGGTGAGTCAGGCATTAGGACAGCATCAGCCTTTGGGAGGGTTATACCACTGCAGATTGTAACACTCTGTTGCCCTGAGGAGTAAAGCCAGCGCCGGCAGCAATGCGACGTCGAGATTGACTGCAGTAGCTGAGCATTTCAGAGCGAGAGGATCTGGCTCGTTGCTGAATCCAGTCTCGACTCTGGAAGCACTTGGTTGGGTTTCCTGCAGTTTCTTAAATTTGCAGAGAAAAAAAAAACCAAGGCCGTGTTTAAGAATTCACAACGTTCCGGAATGTTCTGAAACGCTCCGCCACTCGTGTGGATCCAGAGCCGGGCGGCCTTTCTGCCCAGTGGAGGGGAGTGAATAGTTTTGAGTTTCCAGCTCAAGGATGTCACTGAAATGTGTGTGGGAGAGGAGAGCCCACCCGGTGATACACAAACACTAAGTGGGGTTGACACAAACGAACAGTGATTTTGGATTCATCGGTCAGAGATTCTCAGCGCGATTGCCTCTGGATCATTCCGGGGAAAGCACTCCCCCCCCCCCCCCCCCCCGCCCACCACCGTCTCCACTCTCCCACCCACCCCCTGTGGAGTTGATTCTTGTTGATGATGGTTTTCGTGTTGGATGGATTTCTGCATTTGCCAATAATAACTACTCTCTTTTCAGGGCAGGGTGAAGCAGGTGTGTCACAGCGATGTAAGAGAATAACTCGGTGTTGAATGTCTCTGTGACTGTAGTTTTGACAATGTTTTGTGCAGTGCAAGATTGTAATTGTTCCATTTGATATAAAAACACATTACTGTAGCTGGGTGGTGGTGTTTTATTGAACCTCTGTGTGTCTGACTGTACACAGGGCACACAGCTCATCTTCAACGCTGCCAAAGAGCTGGGCCATCTGTCCAAGTTGAAGGTATGAGTACGCAGCGGAAGGTAGTCTCTGTGTGGGGGGAGGGAGGGGGTTTAAAACTCTTTGGCGGAAGAATGCTAACTTTAAGGAGGGTTTTCGGAGTGATGTTGGCTTGCACAGGGGGGTGGGGGGTTGATGTGGTGTTGGCTTGGCTTGCACAGGGTGGTGGTGGGAGGGGGGGTTGATGTAGTGTTGGCTTGCACAGATGGGGGTGTACCACACTACTTACTGCCCTTTAGTTGCCTCAAGTCTGCTTGTATTTCAGGACCACATGGTGAGAGAGGAAGCCAAGAGTCTGTCCCCCAAGCAGTGCGCTGTGGTGGAGCTGGCCCTGGACACCATTAAGGTAACGAGTGTTAAAGAGGCGTTCGTATTCTCCATGCAGGAGGTTATGTTGTAAATTTGCCCTTTCTCCTGGGACAACTTATGATGGGTTCAGGAAATAAGAATATTTACCAGTCAGGCCTGTGGCAGAATTACAAGGGTGGAACGGTCTTGTGTGTTTGGCCAAATTTAGCTGTCGGCAGGGAGATGAGATAATTCGGTAATCAAAACAGAGTAAACAATTTAAAACGGTATTTGATGTAAGATAGAACTAGAAAATTTGCATCTGACCATCAGTTCAAATAATATTAACAATAATCTTTATATTTGATATAACCTCCAATCATCTCAGTGTTAACAGGTTAATTGCTGCCAAGTGTAGTGACTGTGGGCAAAACAGAGCAGTTTGCGCACAGCCAGCATCCCACCCAGCCCATGTTATCTGGGACCAGGACATCGGGAGATTAAAACTCCCTCCTCTTTATCACCAGTGTTTGATGGCCACCATCACGTTATTGCACTCTCAGTCACGATCAGAGCACCAGGTGCAAAGCCATTTAAAGATCCGTAATCCTAGTGCGATTCCTAGCATCAGTGTGTTCGGTGCTTTGTTACTGAATCCTGATTTAATTTCCGTTATATTAAATGAAATCATCAGTTGGATTTACACAGGATTGGGGAAGAGGGAGGTTTTGCCAGGACGCTTATAAAACCTTCATTGATGGACTTTAGTGAGTCACCGCCTTATTGTTAATCACTGTAATGAAATAACAAAGCTCTCATACGGTCTTGTCCCTTTCACCAGATTGGATATATCGTCTCCGATCTATACTAACTAACCTCCGGGGTTATTCCCAGACATTACCTTTACCATTACATTCTGTGTGTGGGATCCTGAAGCCAGAGAATTTCAGAATCTAGCGAAACTCCCGGGTTTGCTTTCTTTGAAAATAATAATAATCCTTGATTTGACATAGCGCCTAATCACAAGATGCTTCAAAGCGCCTCACTGTAAAGTGAATTGATTGTAGATTTTATGGGCGAAAACACAGCAGCCAATTGCACACAAATATTCAACCCTTTGCAGCTTAAATGAAGCAAAAAATACAATTTAAATTGAAAATATAACAACAGGTTTATTCTGTCGCCTGTTGCTGATTGATGGACTTTTCTGTCTCAGCAATATTTCCACGCAGGCGGCGTTGGTCTGAAGAAGACTTTCCTAGAGAAAAGCACGGACCTGCAATCGCTCCGCTACGCTCTGTCCCTCTACACGCAGGCCACCGATACCCTCATCAAAACATTCATCCAGTCGCAGTCAGCGCAGGGTAAGTGCTGTATTTCCCCCCGGCAGCGACAGGTGGAGAGAAGCCTGGAAGCTTTGTTGTTCGGTCGTGTTTTGTGTGTTCAGTAACTTGGAGATCACTGATGATTGGAGCTGGGGTTAGCAGGTTTTATTGGGACAACACCTCGTCCTATCACAGGAACAGTCAGTGAAGGGTATTTAACACTGTATTCCTGGCATCATATCACGTTACCAGCTACGTCACCCGTGGGGAGGGGGGGCTGTCCCAGTTGAATTCAGATTTCACTTTAAAGTCAGTATTTTTTTCTGCAGATTTTCTTAAATAGAAAAAAAAGGCTTTAAAAATGAAGGCCGTGTTTAAAGTCTGCAAATTCTGGGCTGCTCTGGTATGCACCCCCCATCCCCAGCCCCTCTCGCAGTATTATTATTATTTATAACAAAAAGCTCCCGATGCATTCATTAAAACTGTAATTCCAGTGCTGCAGAGAGCAGTGATTTACAATTCAAAAACAGGAAACGAAGGAATAAAATTAATTATGCATCCTCCCCACCGTTATTACTGTATTATCGCCCCAACCAGCCTCCAAAGCTATCCAGAGACTTGCTTAGAAACCGTAAGATGATTTATTTATATGATATATATGACGAAAGCGATTGGATCAATAGGCTGCTTTGCCCAACGTGATAAGCAGCTGCGAAACGATTGTAATATCGAGTCTCTGGTGGGCTGCTCTGTTGTTTACTGTGGAAATCGTTAACTGTTCTTTATTCTCTTTAGTCTGGCGTGGCACTCAGTGGTGCAGACACGGAGCCTGGTTGCATTTTCTCAAGGGGTTAATCTCACAAACTATGAGTAAATTTGCCCCACGTTTAAGTGAACTTTTGGGAATTGTTGTTTAAACGATCTGCACCTTAAACGCCAGCCGCTGGCGGTTAGAGGGGAGATCGTCAGGGCAGAGATTTGGGGAACCAACTGTCCCACAGGGTCAGTAGGGGACAAATCTATTGGGATTTTTAAAAGGGAGATGGCTGATACTTTGGGAAGTCAGGGGAGCCGTGAGAAAGAGCCGGGGAAATGTGTTGCGAGCTAATAAACTGGGGAACAGGTTTCACGGCTGAATGGCTTCCCCCCGATCCTATTTTCTATAGCTATTAACCTGTTGCGTGCTGTGAAAATATGACTGACTCCAGCTTTGTAAAGACTAATGTAGATGTGGGCAGAGAGAATCGTGGGGGGAGGAGATGATTCCCAGGGTGACTGCTGCCGCTGTCTGTTGTGTGTGTTCTTACTTTCACTCTCTTCTTCCTTTCATTCTCGCCTGCGGTCCGGCTTTGATTGCACACCTCAGTGCATGGCGGGAAGGGTATTAGGTTTACCCTTAGCGAGGAGGTTTTACCTGAGAAGGGTACGTCCGGACTAATGTTGCCATTCGTGCCAGCATTAGAGTGTATTGGCTTGAATCAGCTGTTCAGTTCAGGCCATAGTGGGGCTTCCACAAGCTCGTACTCATTTATCCAAATTAAGGAGTCGTCATGAGTTATTTTGTAGGCGGCAGCTTTGAACAGCATGGGGTTAGCACTGCAACGGTTTGCTTGCTACGACTGATTCCGGAAGACTCTTTAATTTGGGTTAAAAGGAAAGTGTAAGAACCTGAAATTGGAATTGCCTCTGAACCAAAGTTTGTTGCTGTGCACATATTCAGTTTGTAGGGAGAGGAAAAAGCCCTGAAAAAACGATTTATATCTGCCAATTCTTACACTCTCCCCCTCCCCCCCCCACACACACACACACACAAAACAGGCTTAGTTTTTGCATTGCAATATCACAGACCCAAACAAACTGAATTGATGGGCCTGCCTTGTGGACGCGAGATATGGCGGTGTGTGTGTGTGTGAGTGACTTTGAATTGCACTAGAATTTGAATGTAGAATGTTTTATATTGCACTAAATTTGCCAACTTGGGACCCAGTTGCTTGCCAGAGTGGACCCAGTTGTGTTTGCTTGCCTTGAGCCAGAGGGGGCAGGACATCGCCCGTTGTTTGGATGAGTTTAAGCATGTGACTCATCGAGCCGCTCTGGTTACTTACCACGGCCTCACTTCGCACACAGTGAGTCCGGCTACGAATGCTTGTTACACAGCCCAGTCCCGCCATGTCACACAGGCTGTGATTTACCGTCCTCTCTGGTTTTGCAGGTTCGGGTGTGGATGATCCGGTGGGTGAGGTGTCCGTTCACGTAGAGATTTTCACACATCCAGGAACCGGAGAGCACAAGGTCACGGTTAAAGGTTTGTTTCAATTGTATGATTACCACTGTCAGGCCTCACAGTAAGATTTATATTCCCATGTTCCGAACCACAGTCATGTTTAACGCGCACCCACTTTCACACACACACACGCAACCTGAACCTTTCACCAGGGGAATGTGTCCCTGCTTTATGGACAGCGTAATGTGGGAAGTGAATGGGGAGGGGCAAGGTTCCTGATCCGAGCTCCTACCCACAGTCTGCATCCCGGCAGCACGATAAGATTGGCCGTTGCTGAGAGCTGACCAACATTCCCGACTGACATCCGTTTTGAAATTGATAAAATGATTGCACAGTATATCATGTTGAAGTAACATTGCTATAACATTTACTATCTGCCCGCGTCTGATTTCCTCTGCAGTCGTGGCAGCCAATGACCTCAAGTGGCAAACCACTGGTATCTTCCGTCCATTTGTGGAGGTGAACATGATCGGGCCCCACCTGAGTGACAAGAAGAGGAAATTTGCCACAAAATCAAAAAACAACAGCTGGGCACCCAAATTCAGCGAGACCTTCCCTTTGTATGTCTTCTCTTTCAATCATCCCATTAAAGCGGGCAGGCGGCAGTGGTTAGTCACAGAAGATCTGTCTTTAAAATGAGATAAAGTTACATATGCTGGGGATGTTAATGGGGAGGTTGTACATGGGGATGGAAAGGAGGAAGTTGAATGAAATAAGCGGAAGGGCCTTCCTCATCCAAACCTTTCACACCAGCGCTGCACGGGCGTTGTTTGACAAGTGACCAGAACGAAAACAGAAGAGGGGACGTGTAATAATTACTGAGGATTATTGTATGAGGATTATTAAATACTAATCTTTGCATTTGATATTGCACTTTAGCACGTGTTGTGAGGTCTCAAAGCGCTTCACAGAACATACGGTAAACTGTGGCATTGACATCCTGTGGTCTTGTCCTCCGTTGCAGCACGCTGAGCGCTGAGACCGGGCCGGAGGGCTACGAGCTGCAGATCTGCGTGAAGGATTACTGCTTTGCCCGTGAGGACCGCAGTGTGGGGATGGCAGTGCTGCAGCTAAGGGACATGGTGCAGCGAGGCAGCTGTGCCTGCTGGCTCCCACTCGGCCGCAGGATCCACATGGACGAGACGGGCCTCACCGTCCTCCGCATCCTCTCCCAGAGGAACAACGATGAGGTCGCCAAGGAGTTCGTCAAGTTGAAATCGGACATCCGCTCGGCCGAGGAGGGCAGTTGAGGAAACAAAAAAAACACGGGGTTCAGAGTAGGTAGAACGATTCGTCCATTTATTACTTTCATCGGTCAGGGCTGTCCCAAGCTTTGTCTCTCTCTCTCTCTCTTGTTCATCTAATGAAACATATCCAAATTATCTAATAAGCAAAAAAAAGTGGTGAGTGAGGAGGCGGCCGCTGGGATCTGCATGTTCCTGGAGGNTTTTTTTGCCACGTGGACAATTAATTTCCTTTTGTTCATGAGGCAGCACAGCGGAGGCACCAATCAGACTGACTTCACCCTGAGGCTAACATCATTGGTGTAAATAAACCCCGCATGACTCTCCCGAGCCTGTGTCCAATAAGCACTGTGATCCTGTCCTTGTGGAGAGACCGACAGCTGAGAGACCTTGGAAACCTCTTGTGGAAAGCCTCAGTTACCTTCCTCTTCAAAACACTGAACTGCCAAAGTGTCTTTATACCCACTGCTGTAGCCCCGTTCTTACACATTCCACAGTCGGGACTTTTTGGAACAGATTTTGTTACTCGGAGCTGGATTTGCAAACAGGTTCAACATGAACCACAGGATTGGACCAAAGTATTTTGTAAAACAGGGTTTAACAGTGACTGTGTTTACCACTCTCATCCCCTTCCTCTGTTAGGTTCGGTTGTGGTTTGGGACGGCCATTTGCTGAGCAGGTTTACAGAGTGTTAGCTTTCTGCTTCCCCGATGATGAAATATTTTTTAACTAAAATAATGAGTGGGAAACGGCCGCACAGCAACAGACTGACAGCCAGTCACCGCGACCTGCCCCGGCCTTCACAGCACTCACACACGCACTCACCCAGCCACACATACTCCTCACACTCACCCAGCCACACATACTCCTCACTGCATCCATTCACACTCACCCAGCCACGCATACACACTCACTACATGCGCAGAGCCTCACATAGACCCTCACAACACACTGTTTCTCTCGGGCCTCGGGATAATTTTACAAAAAACTCTGGTCCAATCGTGTGAGCCCAACATGTAGAGTAATTAGTGTTTAGTTTGACAATGACCGTGGCTGTACCAACAGTGGGAGACCTTCACACCTGCACTGTGGGGACACGCTTTTTTTGCTGCCTTATAATTGCCGTCTCTTAGGTTCATTGTAAAAATGGAAAATTTTCTTTTTGTATAAAAAGGAAACACACTGGGAAATGCATGGCAGTAAAACTGTTGCAAACAAAAGGAAGGGTCTGGCACTTTCAATGGCTGAATATTCATCTTGTTCAGTGACTCGTGTGTGTGTGTGTGTGTAAAAAGACATATATGACTGTTTAAAAGACTAGCATGAGTGTACATGTTTTAAATCAACAGTTTCCATTGTGATTTAACCCCCCATTCACTTTCAGCACTGAGCACGCTGAGAATGATGGCACACGATACAGGAGGCAGCAGAGTATTATTGTACTCAAATACACGGTGGCGTACAATTCCTGTTTTCTGGTTGAAGTTTCATGTTTTGCTTCCAAACTGGCCTTTAAGCACAAAACATGTTAATTATCCTGTTATGTTTTTTAATGTTTTACGTTTTGTATCTTCAGCAAACAAAAATGAAACTCCATTTAATTCTTGGTGATTACATTTGTATGTGGTACACAGAACCTCCAAGCGATTTCCAACCCCATCCACAAACACTTCCGCCCCCCCCCCACCCCCCCCAGACATCTCCACACACACATCTCATGAAATAAAATTTTAACCTTAGTATTTCTCTGGGTATGATTGTTTCCATTTGGATTGTTGATATATCTCAGGTGGTCACAGACCAGCAGCAGCCCGAGGGCTTCAAACTAAACAAGGCTTCATCTACAAAGAGATTTTTATTACCTTTCTTCAATTACAAATTTTTATTTTTAAAAACAAAATTGGCACTTTCTTCGCAGGTAACCCCAGCTCCACCCCCCGCACCCCCCCCACACACATCCCTGTCCCACCGTAAGATAAGCACACGTTCGTCAGCAAATTACCAACTCAAACCATCTCTTCTGCCCAACACTCAATTCCCTCGCCCGGCCATCTAATGAATTAAGGAAGTGTCCCACGTGCAGCAATAATTACTGTACAAATTAAACCAGCGGTGAGGCAGCTCCGAAGCTTCCTACACACACATTAATACTTTCACTATGTGAATTATTAGAAGCTACGTATCCAATGCACTGCATTCCCCCCCTCCCCACCCCCCCATGACCATAAATAACAATAATTAGTGACTAGTGTTGGCAAGTGGGCGGGTGATAAGGAAACCTTTTAGGGCTTAGGTGGAGATGATCAGTAACTAACGGGATTGTCTTTGGTCTTGTTTTCTTGGTGCTGAGGTTGTGTCGGTGGATGTGGGGGTGGATTTTGGGGCGGAAGGGCAGAAAGACAAAGATTACTTAATGATCGTGTTGAACAGAAACTCACTGTGAAAACGTATCAGACACAAACGGTGGGTGACCTTTGTGTAGCTGAAGAATGTGCTGCAGTGAGTGCTTTACCACGGGGTGGGGGGGAATGAAATCTAACTGATGAGATTAACAATTACACCCAGGGGTTTGCTCAGCACTTTTTAAAAAAAACACTTGATTCACGACTGAAGTGAATACTTGAGCTTCTATAAGGTAATTGAGTGCAGAGGAGTTACATCATACGCACAATCACCATTTCAAAGCCATTCTGGGAGCAAAGCCTGAATCATTGCCTGGAGATGTCTCAGATCTCTCTCTCTCTCTCTCCCTGCCAAACGGGAAATGGGAAAAACTTGGTTTCTTTAGTCCTCTAGGTTGGGAGTCCACCTTTAAGTAGCCACTTCACCTTCACTTTCTGAAATAGTCATCATTTTAAAAGGAGCATTCTACACTGTGAGCATCAGAGACACCTGAAATCAATGGCTTCAGCATCAAAGGCTTCGATAGCAGAGCCATTAGAGTTGTCTTCCTGGCCAGAGGGTGCAGCAAACACACAGAGCATCACACAGGATACAAACCCACGTACGATTCCAACCCCACCTTTGATCGATGCCGTGTGTTACTCTTCAAAGAGCAGTTTCAAAAGCAGTCTCGATATAGAACCAGAGAGCTGGGTGTTCAGCACGGTTTTAGGAACGAGAGGCCCAAGCTTTCCGGGATCCGAAGCTTTTCCAGGTTCACCGGAGACGGCACGATGGGAAAATTCACGGCAAACACGTGCTTCAGCTCAACCAGCAGCTGCTGACTGGGGCTCCTGGTCACTAAACGCATCTGCACAAGGCGAGAAGATAGAGAAGGAACCCAGTCATTCACAAAAAAATAACAGAAAATCAGAATGTCAAAGTATTTGGATTTGAAACGTCCCTAAAACACATTTACACCATGCCTTTCATGTCAGGAGGACGTCTCAAAAGCACTTCATACACTGAACGGGAGCTCAATCCCAGGTGAGGAAACAGGTGGACAAATGTGCAGTCAAAGAAATAAAGATTTAAAGGCGTAGAGAGAGGGAGGGAGGACTAACACAATCAGAATTGATCAGCACCAAAATAAAGCTGTTAACTCGCATTTTCCACTAAAAATTAATTTTAGAGAAGTTGTTTGTGGAATATTTACCTGAACATTCTTGATGAAGTCTACAGTCACACGCTCTTCATATTCATTAATGGGTGTGTACAGCGTCAAGATTTTTACAATCTGTCACAGATAAAAAAAGGAAACAATTAAACCAGAAATTGCCCAGAGAGTGAACCACATTCAGTCGTTAAACATTTAGCCGGAAGGTTTGTGAGGTGAGTAAAGGTTTTACACACATTAAAATTTATTCATAGGATTTACCGGCCAAGTTTGTCTAACATGAACAGCAGCAACGTGTATAGTGAGTGTCCTTCACTCGGCTGCTGTGAAGAGCCAGAGAACAAACTGGAGAGGGGACGGCAGCTGATCTCTTCGGTGGGAGGGAGGGAAATCAAATGTGAAGCAGCTTTGATTTAATTTGAATAAAACTTGTTAAAGTGCTGAATACCTGACAGTCGTCTATCAATAGACAAGAGAATACATCCACCATCAAAACCAAGGTAGAAAGTCAACACACTGAATGAACAGAAGACAGAAGACTTTTCCTTTGATTCGGTAAAAGCCCAGGTTTAAACGCAGTCATTGGACATCCATAAAAAAATACCAGACCAGTGGTGACCAGACCGCGTCTGCTGTGACTGCGTGTGTGCACAGAAAGACGGTCAGAACAGAGCTCAAATCCTGGCGTGGGATTTGGAAACTGCAGTCTTCTGACTTATCAGCAAATGAGCGCGACAGACTGAGCCAGGCATCATGTCACTGCAGTGTTAGCATTGTCAGCAATCAATGGACACCAATAAAGGGAAACTGATCCCCGAACAGGCAGTCACACAACATCTGCCATAACTAACAGCCGGGGAGGGCAGCTACCTGGCTTTTGGAGAGGGCGGTGCACATAGAGCAGATGGCCTCAGCATCGGTGTCTGTCCTCTTGTTGAGCTGCAGCAGTTGGGAGGCCTGTGTGAGGGGCTGTAGAGCCTCCAGCGCCCCGCTCCCCTGCAGCCGCTTCCCGCTCAGCCACTCCTGCAGCCGGCTGACATTGTTCCTGCGGGAGACACAGCGTCACTGACTCCAGCCGTTTCCCCCCACACCTGGCCCAGGGCACAACTACATAGACACCAAGGCACACAATCCCCGATGATGTTCGGTTAAAACAAAGGGAACCCAAAAATTGGAAGTTAACACACCCACTCAAAGCATTGTCTTAAAGCCAATAAACTACATTTTAATATAAAACAGTAACCACCCCCCCCCACACCACCACCCAAGTCTACATCAAGTTTCCTCTTAGATACGTTAAATGTTTTTGCTTCCACCACAACTTCCGGCATTGAGTTCCCTTGTCACCTTTTGCGTAAAGAAGTTCCTCCTAAACTCCCCACAAGATGTTTTACTGACTCTCTTATGCCCCTCTAGAATTGGACTCCGGTAGAAACAGCCGTCGACATCAAACCCAAATCCTCTTCACAATCCTAAACAGCTTGGTTCAGGTTCCCTCTCGGATAATCCTAGGAAGCCTCTGAGCTAAGTCACCAGGGGAGCCTGCACTGATCTGCCAGCCAGCACCTGCCCTCTGACACTCACTCACCCACAAAAGCAGTTTTTACTGACCAGCTCAGAGACGTCAGACCGACAATTTCCACAAGTGCTGAGTGAGCAGTGGGCGGCTCTCACCTGATCTGGACCCCGTTCCCGAACGAGCAGACATCTCTCCGGAGCAGCAGGTTGTTGAGCGTCGCGGCTCCGATCAGGTAGTAAATCTGCCGGAAAACCTGCTTGATGATCTCGGGATCTAAGCCGTACCCGGTCAGAACGCCGTGGAAGGAGTCCAGCTGTACAAGGAGGGAGTGCAGCGTGTGCACACCGCTCTCCCTGCCGAGGCCAGCTCTTCTGTACCCGCCCGGCCGGGCTGTTACGCTGCCTAAACCGTGAAGCACATCATTCTCCAGCATCCCAGCCACTGCCAAACACACAGCGAGAGGAACATGTCTGTAATGTCCTGCGATGACATTAACTCTTTTTGGGAGGAGTGGGGGGGGGGGGAGGGGTGTGGGTGAACACGATTCCACTAGGAGTTTTTTTTAAAACAAATATTAGATCAGATCATTTGTGTTCATCTTGTCCATTTTTCTAACCTTGAAGATTCCCGGCAGACACCAGTAATTCAACCACAAATTACATCCATCGGGAGGACGTGAAAGGCACTAATACGATTAATTGTATATAATTCATTATTAAACACTCGAGAACGAAACGAAAGCTGTGTAGGATGTGACTTGCCGATCATTGGCTGAAGCCGCTCCTCAGCCGACCTGATCAGTTGGTGATAAGCCTCTATGGCAAGGTCGGAGAGAGCCAGGCATTGCTGAGAAAGGTCAAAGTTCCTCAAGCTGTGAGGCCGCTGCTCAGGTGTGTTCATCTCCACAGAGCTCTGTGATACAACACATACACACACACAGCTCTAATACACACACAAAACACATAATCATCACCCGAAATCATCATAATGATGCTTGCAATTGACATAGACATCTGAAAGGGCTTCGCAGAATATACTGTAAAGTGGAGTGATTGTGTATTTTGCTGGTGAACCGCAGCAGCCACTTGCACACAGCGGTGACCCACAGTCATGGATTGAGTGGTTTTAATGAGCGATTAAAGTGGCTGAGCTTCAGCCGAGCTGAGACAACTGTGACCCCACGTGAAAGTGGAGGTGGGGGGCCTCATCACAGCAGCCTCCGATTACAAGATCACTTCAGATTAAATTGATGTGGAAATTTTGCAGTTTGCTGAGCACCCACTAAATAGTCACAACCCTTTTATACCGGCACCGAGTTATTGTGATGTTGTGAGGTTTGGATCAAGCCTGTAAAGGCGCACGTTTAAACAGGCCTTCAATATAAACAACATCAACTTGGATTTATATAGCGCCCTCCACGCCAGACGGCATCTCAGAGCGCTTCAGTATAGCTGCTCAACAGGTGCCGTGGACACAGAATGCAGTGAGCGGTAATGTTTTCCACGTGTGTGGAAATTAATGAACAATTCTGAAGCTCCGAGGTTTTGTGGCCTCACCTCGTCCCCACTGTACTGCCGCACGCACACCAAGAGCCGATAGACGTTGGTCAGCCAGAAACCCACCGTCTCAAAACTGTGGTCTCTCTGCAAATAAAGCAAGCGGTTCAGTGATGTCAGTCACTGCACACGACCGAGGTGACAGTCTGTCTTCCTTCCGCCGTGTAATCAGTGTCACCCTTGCGGGCTCCTTCCTACCTTGAGGACCTTCTTGACAGAGCTGAGGATGGCCGTGAATAGAGCCTGTGCCCTGGGCTGGTCGCTGGTGTAGTCCGCGTGCCGCACGACCATGAACAGGATGAAGGCGGGGAGACTCGGCAGCTCCCGCAGTGATGGCAATTCGGGCTTCAGATCTGCCCGCAAAGCACACACAAACACGAGTGATTTCCTACGTCAATCGCATCACATCACACACAAACACTTCTCCCGCAGTTCCCGGCCGACAGCCTCACACAAGGACGTCAGTAATCCCTGTAAACCCGATTCCCTGCAGGGGAAGCGATGAACCGAGCAGAGGCCAGAGTCCAGCCTCGAGCCCGTGTGAGAGCGACAGAAACCGGCAGCCGAGGAGTTAAACGGAGGAAACGCGCAACAATGATTAGAATTAAAAAAAAATTCTCGCAAAAGGACGGGGTTCAGACACGAAAAATTCAGAAAATATAAATCTACAAAATAAATTTGACCAAGTTACCCACCCACCTCGCTGGCATTACCCCCGCTGTTACCCACCTAGCTGGCATTATCCCCCCCACCCCCGCTGTTACCTACCAATGATCAGATTTCTCATGAACCGAGCCTCATCTTCCTTTCCACATTCCAACATTCCCCGAAAATTCCCGGCTCCGAGCTGGCCACCAGCTGTGCTCACTGAAGCTGTGATCTCCGACACCGAGCCTGGCTCCCCAGCACTCTGGCTGGCCGGAGACGTCACTAGTGGGGGGGGGGTGGGGATAAAGGGAGAGAGAATTACCAACAAGTAAACGATCACCACTACACCCTCAACACACACCTCCCCCTCCCACCCACCTGCAAAGTTTTTGACCGACTTGACGTACGCCTTGAGCTGCCGGCTCAGCTTGTACACCATCTTATCCTGTTTCTCCGCCTGCTCCATCAGCTCCTGCACAAAAACACACGGGACGTTGGGAAGAGGGAGCGATGAGTGTATTGGTTTAACTACACCTGTAAAAAAAATCACTCAAGTCACGTCGCTGTGCGCAAACTAGCTGTTGCGTTCACCTTAAAGAACGCACAGTCACTAAACTTTACAGCCGCCCGCGAAGCGCTTTGATGTGAAAGGATTATATTAATGACCAGGTTTTGGTTGTTGAGTCGGTACACCTCCTCCTGTAAGTGGTTTGCTGGGTGCGTCCCCGCTGGTTGCTGTCTCTCTCGGCCCAGGGCCTCCTGCTGGTGATCAAGCTCCTGTCTGAGAGCTCGGAGCTGTGTGTGAAGCTCTCCCGTTCCATCCTCGTGCTGCGCCCTCTGTTCCCGGATCTCCTCCATGAGAATCCTACAAGGGCAAAGCATCCAAAGCCAACTCAGCCAGAAAAACAGAGTGCTGGAGAACATCCAAACCAGGCAGAGGTGGACATCTGTAGCACTTCACCTACACATAGGAATCTCCGTGTCCGGGTTGCACCACATACTCTCTCTTCTCCCCATTCCACCGCTGCCCCCATCCCCCACTTTGTAGTTTTCTCCAAAGATAATCTAACATTAAAAAAATCAGTGACTTACGCGTTGGCCACGCAGACGGCATCATAAGCATGTCGGAGATCCTCCTCGGTCATCTTGCAGCCGCCTCGGGGCAGAACCAGCCGCTGTGACAACGATCAGCAACATTAATACAAGCTGGTGAGAGGCACAGACACCGCACCCCCTCCCCACAGAAGGCCAACATTACCCTGAACTTTAAAAACAAATGTTTCAATCGTGAGCGAGTACCTTGTTCTTCATTTCCTCGATCTGTCTCTCCGCGGCAGAGAGCTGCCTTGTCGCTTGGCTCAGTTGCTCCTTGTACATGTTGACCTCCCGGGTCGCGGCACCCAGCTGGCTCCGCAGAGGATCCTGAGACGATTCTCTCCCCCCCGGCCGCGGCCCGGCCCAGGACCTTTCTCCAGTTCCGCCTTCAACTTCCGGTTCTCGTTCTCAAGCGCCTGAAACTAGGAAAACGTTAAAGGAAAAATCTCAGCACGAGCTTCACATGTACATATGCATATCGTCTCTAAAACTCCGTCCCCAATTGCTTCTCAGCCTCACAGCAGTAAACGATCACTTTCCAAAGGGTGAAATAAAGGTAATGTATTTCATATTAACACAAGTTTAAAGTGGAGTGTGTGTTTCGGGGCTAATTTTCTCACCTCTAAGTGATGTATTAGACCCTCAGCATCCAACGCCGAAAAGACAGAGGACTGATCGCTCAGTTCGGACAAACAGCTCTGAACAGACTGGTTACTCTTCAGCCCTGGAGACTCCTGATCAACACAGAAACATTATACACACACAAAGAGAAACGACACATGCGCGCACACACACAGAAACGACACGCGGGCACACATATACACACACAGAAACAACACACACACACAGGCAGAAATGACACATGCGTGTGCGCACACACACACACACAGAGAAACAACACATACGCACACAGGCGGACACACGCACGCAGACACAAAAATACAGACATAGAGTGTAGGATTAGCTCAAAACTTGCACAATTACCTTAATGAAGCTCATCTCATCTTTCAGATTTTCGTATCTTTGCTCCAAGCGAGAAAATTCTCTGACAAGATTCTGATAGCGGCTTCGCTCAGCCTCAAACCCGGACTGTAACTCGCGGCTCTTTGCCGCCACCTTCAGGGCAATTTGTTCTTCGGGTGGGGGGTCGGGGGGGGGGGAATAAGAGACACACAAGTGTACCGATGGGGCGGGTGGGGGTGGGGGGGGAATAAGAGACACACAAGTGTACCGATGGGGCGGGTGGGGGTGGGGGGGGAATAAGAGACACACAAGTGTACCGATGGGGCGGGTGGGGGTGGGGGGGGAATAAGAGACACACAAGTGTACCGATGGGGCGGGTGGGGGTGGGGGGGGAATAAAAGACACGCAAGTGTACCGATGGGGCGGGTGGGGGTGGGGGGGGAATAAAAGACACGCAAGTGTACCGATGGGGCGGGTGGGGGTGGGGGGGAAATAAGAGACACACAAGTGTACCGATGGGGCGGGTGTGGGTGGGGGGGAAATAAGAGACACACAAGTGTACCGATGGGGCGGGTGGAGGGGGGGGGGGGTTGGTGAGAGAAGAGACACACACATACAGAAGATGGGGAGGGGGGAGCAAAAGAGAAAACAAATGTTAGCAACATGATCTGCTGAGCGACAGGGAGACAGCGAGGACTAAGATTCTTATTTCAAGTTCAAGATGTTATATGTTTTTGGCCACTTTGACCGTTGAGAAAATACAGAGCAGAGACTCTAGAACATAGTGTGAAATAGGATAGCGTTCCGGTCTATTAAGTTCCACTGAACAAAGAGCAACAGAGAGGAACGAACAATCAAAGAAACAAACATTGGTGGAAACTAATCCAGAATATTTGCTCAGATGTAAAACAGAATCTGTGTTACCTTCGATGCTGTCCGCCTGCTCCTGAAGATGTCGCTTCAGCTTCTGCAACTCGTCGCTCAACTGGACTTTTTCCTTCTCAAGAACCTCAAAGCTCTGGAGGTTTAATGGAGTAATATTAGGCACCGCAGAGAACCAGAGACATTTGTAACACAGAAGCTGGCGCCTGTTGGAACCCATTGTGTCTGCGCATCGTCTACACCATCGTCTCAAAGTCAAAGTGTGGAAAACAACTGGATCTCATGTGGCATCCAGCCCTTCCCTCCCCAGGCCCCGAATGGAGGCCAGTGACAAGGTCAACCAGCTTGGGGGGGGGGGGGGGGAGAGGCGGGAGAAAGAGAAATCAATCAAGTTCCACACAAAAATCCAAATGGTCCTTTAAATTTACTAAATGTGATGGTTTGCCCACAAACAGCAGTCCTCCCGACATGACAGGTGCTGTATAACATGTCAGATGTGATTATTAATCAGTAATAACTGGGTTACAATCTGATGGGTTGGAGGAGTTGGCAGACGAGGGATGGACGAGGAACCCACCTCCGTCAGTCGGGTTTGCTCCCGAGATGTCTTTTCCTCCACGATTGCTGCCTCCTGCCGTGCCATGTCGAGCTCCGCTCTCAGCTTCTCTAGCTCCCGCTGGAGGCTCAGCACTTTGGCATCGCCCGCCCTGGCCTGCAGCTGCTCCAGCTCACACTTCTGTTTCTCAAAATCCCTGCTGTACGAGGCCGCAAGTGATGCCAACTGTCCCACCAGGACCTTGTTCTCTTTGTTCTGAGGGAAGATGTACAGACAGAAAGTCACCTCGGCTGCTCCTTCCTGAAACTCCTCGAGATGCAAGATGGCAGTTTAAGGAAACATCGAGGCAGGACGACATGGGATTCGATGTAAATGGCAATTTAGATAGCAAAAAGTCCCTCTTTACCTGGATTAGTAACTAACCAGACACTGAGGCTCATTGACACAACAGCTCGATGGCGAGATGCAAGGACGGGCTTTGAGAAGTTACTGATCATAAACCAGTTTAGCCTCAAGTCTTCAAGTAAATGATTGGCCAACTAGGATCTAGCAGGAGGGTGACTGACCCGCAGAGGGAGGGAAGGGGGCGAAGGAAGAGAACAGTCACCTGCTCAATGACTTTGACCTGTAGCTGCAGGATCTTGTTCTCCATCCCTCGGTTCAGTTGTTTGTAATGTTCAACTGACCGGGCTTCGCACTTGAGCTTGTGAAGCTCTCTCCGGGCTTTCATCCGCCGGTAACAGCTCTGCAGGAAGATCACCGCATGCCGTGTGCGGCGATAGCTTAGCCTGGCCAGCCAGCCACGCACCCAGCTCTGCACCATCACCGCCTTCCGCTCCCTCACCAGCTAAACACAAACACAAAGCATTCCGCCTCTTGCGACAAACAGGAAGATCATGAGAGCGAAACGTGGCAGTCAGTTGGGCACAGCAGCTTCCCACAGAGAGTCGTGGGCCGAGTGTTTCAAGAGACGCAGCTCAAGGCTCGCGAGCGACAAGACAGAGAAGTCACTGATCTAAGCTTCACAGCCGTTGGCAAGGTTTCCTGCTCTGAGCGACTCTCACCAACGCTGGTTCCTACCTTGCGATACTGGACTCTGGCGGCCGTGCCTTTGGCATAAGCCTGAATAGTGACAGTCGCTGTGCGGAGCAGCACAAACAGCCTCCTCACGACCAGCATGCGGTATCGCTTCTGGATGACCAGGGCAGCTCTCGCTCGTCTCAAACCCTCGGTTCGTCTGCAAAATAAACAACATGGTATTTCTTAACTGGCGACGTTCTCCTGCTTCACGTTGTTACATTAATGCACAATTCCTGCAAATAATTTCACCCGTTTTCATTTTTAACCACAAGAAAAAAGAGAAATTGAGGTTGGAGGCTGCGGCCTCTGAATTGCAGAGGCGACATGTTGTTTGCGTTTCCGTATGGCCTTCCACGCCAGGAAGACATCTCGGAGTTTCATACTGAACAAGTTGGGGTGCAGGTGGTGATGGGGGGGGGGTGGGGGAAGAGGGATTAAAACATTGTCCTAACAGTGGGGATAGCTCAGAGCGAGTGAGGCGTGCTCACACTCACCGTTTTGCCAGGAAGCCTCGCGTGTATTTCTGGACGGCGATGGTGGCTGCGCGAACATGTTGGTATCGCCTCCGCTGTAACCAGCCTCTCACCCGCCGCTGTATCAGGACACACGCTGCCCGGAGCTTGTTCCCACGGAGCTTCTCCAGATAAGCCACTTGTCCGGCTCGGAAGAACACCTTCGTCCTCCCAAACTGGTACTGTGTTTTGTCCTGGGCGGAATCGAGAGAGGAGCGTCTTACAACACGGTTAATGCTTCCGAGCTCCGCAGTTGCACGGTTACTATTTCAAAAAAAACATTAAATTGTATTTAAAAAGTTTAATCCTGCGCCACAACACACACTAATAAACTTTTGTTTCAGAGATACCGGTAACACACAGCAATTGAGATAAAGAGGAACTGGGGAAGCTGTTCAGTCAAATACTGCAACAAGATAATGTTATTCTCTAGAAAGGAAAATAGAAAGAGCAACCATTTGGCACACACACACACACACTATCCTAGTCCATGTGAGCGCCCACATTTTTCAGAGGAAAAACCTGCATTTTAGCTTGAAGATCGAGACACACAGAGATGAATGCAGTTTAACTGAAGAGGCAAACACAAGACTAAAAACAGTCCACAGGGGCAATGTTCTCAAAGAGCAGAATAATGGGCTGTCGTTTCACATCAGATATTGCGAGTCTTTAATGGGATACTATCACACAAAAAAAATTATTATTATCAAGAAAAAAAACCAATAAATTGGTCACTTCAATCCACGACTGTTTGTGGGACACTGCTGTGCGCAATTGGCTGCCGCGTTTCTCCCACAAATATACAGTCAATTCACTTTACAGCATATTCTGTGAAGTACTTTGAGACGTCTCGGAGACATGATAAGGTGCTGTATCAAAAGCAAGGATTGTTGTGATTATTATTGTTGCTGATAGCTACTTATCAAACATTCACTGAGAAGAATCTCTCAGTCTGAGTCACTCCTCTATATCGTTACCGGCTGTAAGCACAGCAGTGTCCCACAAACAGTCGTGGATTGAAAATGACCAACTTATTATTTTTTTTTGGAGGGATTATTATTAGGTGTGTGGAGTAAGGAAACTTACTCAAGGTTTCGCCCTGTCGGGAATTGAACCCAGGTTTCTCGATTAGTGCAGGCGATCTTTATACACAAACACCTTTTACCTTTATTAGATTTTCCAACAAACATTTGCAGGTCTGTCGTTGGTCACCCACACACAGACCGTCCTCTCTCAGCAACACTCTGTAGCGGCTCAGAAACTCTGGGTAGGTCCATCTGGCGAGAAACTGGGCATGAATGACCTGGCCCGACCCGACGTCCCCCCCCACCCCTCCACCAGCCCGTCTCTCCTTCTCCCACTCCCCTGGCCAGTACTTTCCTCCCGGGCAGTACCCTACCGACCCCCCCAACGCCTGCTCCTCCCCAACCGACCATCAAGCGCATCGAGACGTCCTCCTGACGCCAGGTGTTTCTATGTAGAGTGTCTGCAAATCCACGGCTTGAGATTTTCACACAGAATTTCCGTGGGCCCGGAATTTGGCAAAATTAAGGGTTTGTCTACATTTATGAATTTGCCGAACTCCGGATACGCTGATTACATGACACGTGTAAATGCAGACCCGGGGGAGGGGAGGGTGTATGTGGGTGTGGGTGGGGATGGAAGAGTGTGTGTGTCTCCCCACTGAAAGGCAGCGATGAAGCTCCTGCCCTAGTTCACGCACTATTGGGTGTCACAGACCTGGAGGGATAGCCCGCTGCACTGAGCCGGATGGTGGCCAACACTCCACAAGCTCTCAGTTGCTGCACAGTCCGTTGTGGGTTGAACCTGTGATGAGGAGATTCTCAGCATTAGTGCAGGTGAGTAAAGAAACAGCAGAAGTTTTAGAGTAAAAAGATTTTCCTAATTCTCCATCAATTTCAGCAGTGATTTATTTAATTTGAGTCGATGCTCCTCCCCCACCTGCCCCGTCCCCCCCTCCCTCACCCTGGGCAGGAATTCCAGATCACAGTGACATGGGAGCCAAGCTCCCACTATATCTCTTCCCATTGACCGAGTCACTACTCACGAGAACGCCTGCTTCGTGTCATTTGGCTTCAGGCAGCGGACGTAGTGAGGAGTCGTGGAGTTCAAGGTTTCCATCAGGAGGTGGAGAGAAGCTCGGAACTGCAGGGAGACGGTTCCCGATCGTTAACGAGTGAAAAAACACACAAAACACCCCCCCGCCCCCAATAACAACAGCAGCAACAGCGCTCCCAGTGCAGCTGGCAACACTGTACATTACTAACCCGCCACCAGGCGGTGATATGGCTGGTGTGATGGATGGGGTACCTGATATCCCACGGTTTTCTTGTGCTCGCTTTTTGCCGGCAGGGATTTCCGGAGCGATCGGAAGCCCACGTTGGGGTTTGGCCGCCGCCCGATGTGGGCAGATTCCTTATCGTGGAAAAGCTCAGCGACGAGCTCCGACTGTAACACACGGAACATGGTCAGTGAGAACAAGACAGGACAGCAACAACGCTAAACACTCGCACTGTCTCAGAGACCGTTTAGGGCAGAGATATCAAACACATAAATAAAAACAGGATTGGATTCAGCACAGTCAGGAGCACAGCCAACAACAGAGGTTTGATGCCCACAAACACACACGGGGTTGAACGCCTTATCCCAACTCAAAACCACCTCAATTCACTTCACAATTAAGTTTCACCGTGTAATAAAAATAAGGTTATTATTTAAACCATCTCACAGCACCCAGATTCCCCAGGAACACCCGCACTGTGACTCGGCGACCGAGCAAATGACGAAGAACACAGTTTATCAATGTCTGTACGTGCTATCACGGCAAATCCAAACCACCACCACCACCACCACCACCAAGGGGAATTTACCTTCTGTACCGTGCAGCAGGTGTAGGCGTGGTGGTGGTGGTGGTGGTGGTGGAGGTAGTGGTGGGGGGGTGAAGAGAGGGAAATGGAGAAAGTTAGACAAAAAACAAAAATTTCACATCTTCCTGAGATCTGATCAGCGGCCACTGACCCACCCTGAGCTATGCTTTATTTAATCAGTTAGCAACAGCAAAGGCGATTTGGGGCCAATCCTCACATCGTACAAGGTGATGAGTGCCTCAATATCAATCTATTGAAAACATAGAATGTTAATAGCACGAGGAAGTGGCATTTCATATTATTGTGTCTGTCAATACCAAAGTCACAGGTAATATTTTGCTACCAATACACATATACAGCTTCACAACGCCAGAGATATGGCTGGACGAGCACCTGATCGAGGGAGGGCAAGCCAGGGGAGGGCAAGCCAGGGGAGGGCAAGCCAGGGGAGGTACAACCTCAGAATTTTTTTAATATAATCCAAGTGATCGAAATATTACAAACCGTTGCACTTGGCAGAGAGGGTCATCTCTGTATTCACCAGGTGTTAGACAGACAGACACAGAGATAGACACGGACAGAAACAGACAGACGCTCACCTTACTCGCTCGGAGAATGTTAATTGGCTCCTCATAAACCGTGTCTCTGTTTTTCTCCAAAAACCCTTCGCACTGATACAGCACCTGCCGGGCATCAGAGTGTCACAGAGAGTGTAACCACAGGGCAAGAAGAGCGACTCCTGCTGGCAATCAGGAGTACAGCACCTCCCCCGCCCCCCCCTTCCCCTTCCCCACCCCCGTCCCCCCAATACATCACCACGTACGTCATCAGCAAAATGTAGGATAAGAAAGGCCGTGTTTGACATCCTGGGTTTCTGAAAGTAGTAACTCGTGTGGAGATGCCGTTCGTACAGTTTCTGAGCCCAACTTGTGTCCGTTCCCTTTGGCATCTAAATCAAAACAGATTAGTTTTATTTCTCTGGCAGTCAATAACTCTGAGCCGGGTTCGGAGGTTGCGACCACTTACCCGGCATTCCTCATCCAGCAGGTCTAGGATTCCCAGCTTGGCTTCGAGGAGCTCGATACATGGCTGGTTGTCGTGGAATTCGATCAACGTCCAGGATAATTCCTCCATCATGTACTCCTCCTGCTCCAGCTTGAACACGTGCTACAGGGGAAGGAACGAGGCCCAAGTCAACAGCAGCCCCTCCCCCATCACTACTAGAAACATTGTCCTCCCCAAACACTCCCATTTCCCCAAATCTACCACCGACCCTAGAGTGGCCCGAACAAACTAGTTAACTGGTGTACAGAGGGACAGAGGTTCAGACAGTGAGACGCTGGAGTCTGTCAGGAAGGCTGGCTTCTCTCTGGCTGTGTATCACTTACCAGGGTAAATTGGTGCTGGAGTTTTTCGTTGGCATAGTTAATGCAGAATTGTTCAAAACTGTTGTTTTCAAAAGCTTCAAACCTGGAGCGAGGAGAGAGTGAGAGTTAGATCACACAACTATTCTATTTAAAAAACAGCCAATAATGTTGCTTGTTCTCACCCGTAGATGTCCAACACCCCGATGAAGTTGTGTTGTTTGGAAGAGGATCTTAAGGCCTTGTTGATGTGACCCACAATCCAGTGGAAGAGCTGCCCGTACAGGTGCTTAGCGAGGGCGTCCCTGGAGTTGCTGGCTTGTTTCCTGCTCGTGGGCTTGACGTACGTCTCGCTCAGTGTCACCAGTTTACGGTGACAAAGCCAGTGAGCAAACTGGTTTCTCTCCAGTCCCAGCAACTCACAGAACACGTTGAGAGATCCATCGCGCAACTGAAAGACACAAACACAATCACAGCGGCAAGGCAGGAAATCGAGATCTTTGGTAAAAGCTTAAAATAATAATTAACAATAAAAACGTGAAAATAGGATAGGGCGATGGGGATTCTAGAGAAGCGTTCGCAGCACGGACAATGACGTGATCAAGTTAGGGTTTTTCTGAACAATGACGCTGAGTCCCGACGTGGGGCTTGAACCCACAACCTTCTGACTCAGAGGCGAAAGCCCTATCACTGCACCAGCCTGACACAATGAATTACACTTTGGGATTAGAATTGTGAACAGAATTTAAACCCTTCCCCCCCACCCCCCAAAATAACCTCATAGGAACAGAGTTTAACAACGGAAAAGTTCACAAAATGAGGATTATAAATGTGACAACTCACATCAATACAGCTGCTTTCACCGTCACGGTCTTTTGATTGAAATGTTATATTTCCCAGGTGTAGGACAGAAGCGAGAACTCTGAATATCTCCATTTGGTCGGACTCGCAAATTCCTGGAGACGGCAGATGAAAAAATGGGGAGAGATTGAAGCAGATCTCGCCTTGTCAGACACAACAATAAACAAGCTTGATAATGGAAAATACCAGGTTACAATCCCGGCTAGACATCACATTCCCGGCTAGACATCACATTCCCGGCTAGGATTGAAACAAGACTTAGTCTTGTTGAGCGGAGACTTACCCAGGAGAGAGAAGGCATTACGTGTTCTCTCCAGATCTGCTACGTCATCAGTTCCATTGATGTAAATGTCACCGCCCTGATTGGTGTAGGAGAAACTCTCTGCTCCACCTGCTGGGGATCAAACAGCAACTAAATCCCAAGTGTGTGTCACCAAGACAACACTGAGACCCGAGCTGGGGGGGGGCGCGGAGGCTGAAGGCGGGAAGCGAGATGGAGAGACTCTGCACTCCTACATTGATGAGGGATGGGGCGGACTGGGCAGGGACATCAAGCAAGCAGTGTTGGCTGAATTAATTATACTCTAGAACTAGTCAGTAAATTCACCTGGTCTACTCTACACCATTACAGGAAAAAAACACTTACCAAGACTCAACTCCAAAAACTCTGGCAGATTAGCAGAGGCACAGAGCTGATACAGTATATGATAATTTCTCTCCTGCTCTGCCTAAGAAATAAAGCAAATTATTTACCCATTAAACATGGTTAATCTCGACACGGCAGAAAATGTTTCCTCCCTTTGACGAAGGAGCTGCTCACCTGGAACACAACCCTGGATTTCTCTAACAGATACGTCCTCACGTTAGCGCCCACAATGCGATGCCCGACACTGAATCCTATTTCAATGTATTTTCCAAATCGGCTGCTGTTGTCATTCCTGGTAGTTTTAGCATTTCCAAAGGCCTGTTTCCAAAGGGGAAAAAAATACTAAACCATCTCAAAAACTGATCAGGGAACTCCCCCAGCGATTAATCAACCACAATCCTCAGAACTGAGGCTTTGCCAACACCCAGTAACTGGTGAGGGGCAGATCACAAGGCAGCAGCACTCTCGCCTCAGAGCCACAAAGACATGGGTTCAGAAACTAATGTCAGGACCTAGAAGCTCATAGTCTAGGCTGATGCTCCAGTGCAGTGTTGGGAGAGGACATACCGTAAAGGGGGAGTGACTGTGTATTTTACGGGTGAAACCCGGCAGCCCATTATGCACAGAAGTGTCTCATGAACAGCCATGGATTGAGTGATTGATTTTATTTAGGGGATTGTCGGCCAGGAAACCAGGAGAGAGAGAAACTCCCTTCTCTTCTCGAATAGTATCTTTAACGTCCACCTCGGGTAAATGTCCGTGTCCTGTTTGGCTGGAGCCTCACTGTACTCACCTCCATGATGGGGTTGGAGGCCAACACTCTCTCCTCCACGTTGGTGTCACCAGCTGAGCCGCCAACGGTAGCAAATACCGCATGGTGCACTTAGCAGACATGGTCTTCCCAGCTCCTGATTCCCCACTGATGATGATCGATTGGTTCTTTCCCTCTCTGGGAAATTAGAAATGGAATTTGAATCAGGATATTCGGGCAGAGACCGAACCAGACTCCAAACTCCCTCAGGACTCTAACAGGGAGCAATCCACACAAGATTCTGGGCAAATTTTTTTTAAAAAAAAGTAAAGACAAATATGGTCCTGATGGTTAAGAAGAGCCGGAATGTTGTGCGGCGATGAATAGAAATAAAGGAGGAAAGAGTTTTTAAACATTGGCTGAATTTCAGATCAGAATGCGAAACAGAATGGGGGTAAATGTGATGGTGCCTTTTTTAAAAAATATTAAAAAAAACAAAGGTTACAACACAAAGAAGGGAGCACTTCATGTTTTTATGATTGGATTTAGAATTCACACCCAGAAGGGGTTAGGAGTTAACGTGGGGACGAGTGTAGATACAATAAAGGTTTGTTGGGTTGTGAGAGGAACAAACTTCCTGCACAGCACACACGTCCAAGACTTCATTAACCAGTCATCGAAAGTCAATCCTTATCAAGTTAATGAACCAAACATGAGATGTACAACGTAACCAAATTAAACCAAATCTATCATTTGAGCAAATAACGTCAGCAAAGGAACTTTTGAATTGAAAGAGTAATGAAAGATCATGAAAGGTAAAATAAAACAAATCGTTCTCTACTTCAAAGATATAAGACATTTGCCCGAGATATCAAATTGCTGACTCGTGGTCAGTGGACAGTAAAACTTAATTGTGTTTATCAGCAGAAACGCTTTGTGAAAAGTTAGCCATTTCCAGCCCGGTTAAGATAATGATTCTCAAAGGTCATGACTGAAATATCTCCAACAAAGACCATAGTGAAACACTTCCCTAAAACTGTTTAAAAAGCAAGTTTCTCAAGCCCCCACCCTCAGTCACCCAAGCCAAGTCCCCAGCCAAGTATCCACCTTTGTCTTGAAAATTTCAATTGATGCAGCATCCACAGCCTTTTGGGTGGGAGAGAGAGGAAAATTTCCAGATTGCCACTCACCTCGCCAGCTGTTTGTATGCTTCCTCTGCGACGGCAAAGATATGAGGATCCATATCTCCCACATTGTGCCCACTGTAGGCATAAATCACATCATCCCCATAGAGAGGAAGCTGCTCGTAGGGATTTATAGCGACCAGAACAATCCCTACAGGAGTGAGAGAAGCTCACGTCATCCAGAAACATAAATACACAACAGCCACTTGTATTCACAGAACATCCTTTATGCCGGGCTGGCATGTGAGCCATTAACATGGTGCATGTTAAAGTTCCTTCCCATGTTCCAACCCTTTACGTTTCCGAAACCAATGCTGCCCCTATCAACAAGGGCACCTCTCAGCAGCCAGCGGTCTAACTTAAGTTGGGCAGTATCAGTGGATTGGCTCAGTTACATGGGTTTCACACAAGTTAATAATAATAATAATAATCCTTGCATTTGATATAGCGCTTTTCACATCAGGAGGACGTCCCAAAGCGCTTCACAGAACACACTGTAAAGTGAATTGACTGTATATTTGTGGGCGAACGCGGCAGCCAATTGCACACAGCAATGTCCCAAAAACAGTCGTAGATTGAAAGTGACCAATTTATTATTGTTTTTGGTTTTGGAGGGATTATTATTAGGCTCTGTGTGGAGTAAGGAAACTTGCCCAAGGTTTCGCCCTCTGCCTGGAATTGAACTCAGGTCTCTCACTTGCAAAGCGAGTGCTCTAACCACTGAGCTACAGGACTCCACATGTTGCATAACGTTTCAGAACCATTGGTCTCCGGCTTATTCAGGGGGAACAAGGGGATCTAACCACCAATAAACCCCCATGTGGGGGCACCATGAACAGTCAGTCACGTTGACCATCTCATGTCCCATTCCCAAGGCAGATGGGTTCCCAATTTGGTTCATTAGCAACACAAACACTGCCCTGACCTCTGGCTAACACACAGGAATACACTTACCACAATAGGTGTAGATATTGTTAGACTCCAGGAACCTAACCTTCAAGTTGTGGAGCACTGCCGGCTCGTGCAGGTAGCTGAGGGCCGTCAAGTCATTCTCACCCATGAGGATCTCAGGGTTCCTCAGGTAGGGCAGAGCTCCAGTCTTCTTGTCAATGGGAAACTCAATGTTCTAAGGTCAAACGAACAGTGATTTCCAATAGTTCTCCAAACATACACAATATTAAACGTGGTTGTCTGTGGTTCAGGTCTGCCCAGTGTGCAGCCACACAGACCAGCAACACTCCAGGTTCACTCCCTAGTTAGTGTCTAGTTACCATGACAGGCGGCAAGACCTCAATGTAAGTGCTCTGAGATGCTACCTTGTGTGGAGGGCGCTATATAAATGCAAGTTGTTGTAATGTCTGTGTAGAACGTTACACCTCAAACTACCCCGTGATGGTGTTTACACTACACACAAGCTTCCACCCTTCTAATCCCCTCTCCTTTATACCCCATCAACTTCTTGCAATGAATCCCATTTCCTCTCAATACGCTGATGCTTTCTGCTTTAACTACAGCTGTCGGCCGTGAGATCCAGATTCTCACCACCTACTGCGTGAAGCAGTTCCTCCTAAACCCACGTTTTGACTTTTATATCTGCTCCCAGTTAATCATTGTGCCCGAAAGACAGACCCCGACAATACAGTCCTGTCCCAGTCCTGAATTATTGCTTTCTGAGCAGCTCGACTCAGAAACTGTTTGTGGTATTACATTCCGCGGGTCTCCCTGTTGGTCATCTCTGTACAGACACATCACTGAAAGCTCCACTATAGGGCGCTCTGTGGTGCGAGGTCCATCATCAATGGGAGAAAATCATTAAAGAAATCAACAAAATATAAAATCAGTGCCTGTATTTGACACAGCACATTTCCCGCCAGGAAGACATCTCAAAAGCACCTGACTGGTTTTACGGTAAAGTGTAGGGACTGCAGAATTTTATAGGCAAAACCAGCAGCCAATCTGCACCCTGCAACGACCCCGCAAACGAGCTAGAAAATTGAACTTTGTTTATCTTCAGCCAACATTTCCCTGCAGTCGGCATTTGTCTGGATTCTAAACACACAACCCAGAACTTCCAAACCAAACGACAAGCTTTGCCAAGTGCTGAAGGAAGCCAGCGACTGAAGGGTTAAACGCGAGGTTAAACCTCACCATCCCGTCGTCCAGTTTGAGGTAAAGCAGATCATCGTCTTCCTCGCTGTAATCCTTCGTCAACTCAGCAGATATCCACACTTGCTCCGGGTCAGGAATCCACAGCTTGGTGGCCTGGAACAAAACACGTGGCACAGGGTTCGCTGAATGTTAATGTAGTTCAGACGTTTGCCCACACGGCAAAACAGACTCCACCGTCCGTCATCCTCGCACTCACATGACATGTCATGTCCCAAACTACAGTGTAATCCCAAACTCTATCCCAAACTATACCCTGCTCCGGGCTCTTTATCCACTTTCCCCCATTTTAAACTTTGATTAAAAACTAATTAAAATGTACTATATGAGCAGGTCAGGGATCTGGGGGTCAGTGTTCACCCCCCACCCACTGTCAGCCTTTCCTTAATTAACACATACATTGTGTTCAGGTGTCTCTGGGAGCGACAGACAGACAGACAGAATGTTCTCCATTTCTCAGCTGCAGGTTTCCCTGAGGCTAAGGTATTTCTTGCTGTATTAGCAGTTAGTGTATCAAGTTTCATTTGCAGAACATGATGCACAAAAAAACGACATATGTATTAGAGTGACCACCTGAGGATGTCACAGTGGGTCTTCAATTAAATAATTCGCGTATTGGTCGCTTTCAAATGAAAGAAAAAAAAAGCCAAAAAAATCAAATGGGATTTCAGAGCGAGAAAACCAACTCGACCAATGACTCAAAGTATAGACTAAATTCCCTCTGCCTCACGTGTAATATCTTCTCTGCTTTTTAAAACCAAATCATTTCTCAGTTGAAGACAAACCCTCGCTGATGCTCGACAGTAAAACAGAATCACAGGTTAAGGGAAAGTGGAGTTTAGTTTCTCTCGTATTAAAAGCCTCTCAGGTGCCCCTCACCTTAGTGTAAAGCTCAGCCGCCGACATCCTTTACTGTATAGCGCTCAGCCGCTCAGTGTGTGATGGAGACAGAGAGGTCCCTCTGACCCCAAGTCTCTCTCTCTGTGTGTTCCAGGTCTGACTGCCCACTGACTCCCCCACGTGATGGGCAGCGAACTTTAACTCCCTCCCTCCGCTAACCATGTGTACACGATACGAAATTTACACCCCCCAAACGTTGGCCTTGGAATTGTTCCGTTCTCTTGTCTTTCACCTCACTTGGGGGGGATGGAGAGACAACTGGAAAGGAGTGTGGTGGGAGTCTCGGGTGGGAGTTGGAGTGGGGGACCTTGTGCTGGGAGTGGATTTGATGGGCTCTGAGCTCACAGCCCAGACTGACACTCCAGCCCAGCGCTGGGGGGAGCAATGCAATGCCAAAGGTGATGTCCTTTGGATGACATGTCAAACACCGAGGTCTGGAGGCATTTGGAATATTACCGAACCATTACACAAGGAATGTAATGCATAAGGCCAGTCTGCTGCTGCTGCTGCTGCTGCTGCTGCTGAAACAACGAGCTCAACAGCAAAAGATTGGCAGCGATGGAAAGACCCAATAACCGGTGTACAATGGCCAGGAAAGGGCTTTATTTAATGGCTTCGGCGCATTTCTCTGGTTTGCGGTACACTTTGTGAAGCCGAAACAAAAGTGCTTTTTACTCGAAAGAGTTTGAACATCTCCATATCAAAGAGAATTATCGGCGCGTTTACTTAGATGTGCACTCGGGCAGGAGAGGGGGTGAGAAGAACACACACGAGGGCCTCTGTTTGGTAAATCGTGAACAAAATGAGATATAACTACTTTTCCGAATCACTAATTTAACACACGGCCAAGTCGGTGTCCATCCCTGAGGGGGAGCAGTGCGAGCGCAGCGCACACCGGTAACTGAAAGCTCCACATTTTATTTCATTACGATTTGATGTTTGATTTGCATCAGAGGTCCACCCCTTACCCCCCACCGCCCTCTGGAGCCCCACCCCTTACCCCCCACCGCCCTCTGGAGCCTGTCCACCCCTTACCCCCCACCGCCCTCTGGAGCCTGTCCCTGGGAAGCGTCGCCCGTTCTCACCGCTCCAGTCCCGCGGACAGGAAACAAACAGAGCAGTAATTAGTCCTCGGGTTGGGTCCAAATCAGCCAAACCCTCGGCTGGTGCGCGCCTCTCCAGCGCCTCTCCAACAGAGTAGGAGACGTGCTTTCCCGGGAATACAGGAGATGTGCTGACAGCTACAGGTGCCCATGTGGGTGCACATCACTGGGGGGGGGGGAGTGGGCAGAATTCCTCCCAATCAGAGTCCGAAATATCTCCCACCAGAGCCCTAATATATAAGGATCCGCAGCGAATGTTTGGCAATACTGAGCCGTGAGGTTTGTGTTGGTTCCCACAGACACGGAGTTCCTCCTGGAGTTACGCGGTGCGGTTACAACTCCAAGTGAGATCTGACCAAAGAATTGACTGTTACGCTTCGGCCAATGTTGGTTAAGACATAATGTGGTCTTCCCAGGAATGGGAGGGAACCGGAATGGATGGTTCTCAGCCCCGTAAAACCGCTCCATTACAGCTGGTAACTGAAACGATCTCTGTGGGGACTTCTGCAGAATTATTGATTAACTTCCAGAGGTAAATGCTATTTATAATACAGTCCAGGGGAGCAGTGGGTGAACATTAATAAGCCCTGGCATTTAATATCAGCGCTTTACGTCGAGAGGACGTCTCCAAGCACTTCACAGGAGCCACTGTAAACTGTGGTGACTGTGTATTTTTGAAGGTCAGGAGGCAGCCATTTGCACACAGCAACATATCCTCAAACTGCCATGAACTAAATGACCACTTTTATCTGTCAATTTTCTTCCCTTTTCAAACAGCTCCGCGGGATCTTTAACACCCACCCGAGCAGGCAGGCGGGGGACCTCAGTTCCGAAGACTGGCACCTCGGACAATGCAGCGTTCCCACAGGACTGCCCTGAACAACAGCAAGATTTCATTTATAGAGCGCCTTTCACGTCGGGAGGACGTCCCAAGGCGCTGGACAGTTGGGTCGGGAAATGGTCAGGGAAGGGAAGGGAGGGAGCAAGGAGGGGGTAGAGTCGAGAGGGGAGCTGAAGGCACGGTCGAAGAGAGCATCAGCTTCCACTGAGTTCAAAATTCTGACTTGGAGTTTGAACTTGGACGTTGGCCATGGCTATTCCATTCAGGGCCCCAATCGCCTATGAATTGATGGGATAAAAAGCATGTTTCTTCAACAGATAAGCAGTTACCAAATGGTCAGCGACTTAAATTGGATTCTGCATTGAGAGTTTGAACTGCGTTCAAGCAGCTCTATCGATCAAGAGACTGTTCCTCGCCTCCCACGTGATAAATGGTACATCAGAAGCTGCACAAGACTGACCTGAGAAGAGCAGCGGTAACTCCTCACGATGATCTGTGTCGACCACATAATGGATGAAAGAACTTTGGACAAAAGCCAAGGTGTTACCAGGAATTCTGGTAGAAAAAAGCTGCTCAGTCAACAGTGATCCAAACTGCACCTTGACCTCTGGCCCTGACACAGCAACTTCCCAGCACACAGTTTCCTTGGTTCCATGGATTCCTAGACCTGAGCCTGGCTAGATAAAAATCAACAAAATATTCCAAAAAAAGATTTAATTTTAATAACAAATAAACTGCAATGTTAATGATTAATTCAGGTCAATAGCTCGGGCCAAGTGTATATTGGCGCTTTCTTAAGATATTTTGACCAGACATACAAAGCTCTCAGCAATCTGAACCTTCAGGCTGTGGCTAAAGAATCAGAGATGGAGTCATGTACTACTCTTGTGCCAGCAGCTAGTTATGACAATATGTGCTTATTGATATAGACAAGAAGTATGTCCAATAGCCATTTTAGCCAGTTGGGGGGCGAGGGCTAGCCTGTGTGTCTGGAGAAACCAACCTGGTTTTATTACACATATGATTCAGGCAGTGTGATTTGTCCACTTCTAAATTGCCTGGACAAAATGTGTCCACTGCATTTCTAACTAAGCCAACGTCAAACACTTTTGGAAATCAAACTTCAGGTCAAAACATCTCAGATACAGCAGCAAATTGTAAAGTAATTGGTTTCTTGTTGTTGTGTATGGCATGTCACTGACACAGATCAGTTATGGCATTTTCCCATAGAATATTCACTTCCCTTTAATCAATTATATTTTGAAAAGAGCCTCAAAATGTTTATTTTCCCCATGAAAGGTTCTATTATCAATGTAATTAGAAGCACAGCAACTGGCTTGTAAAGACACTGAACAAAATAAGTTACAAAACTAGCTTTAAGAAAACTAAACCATACAATTATAAAATATCCTTCAAAAATACTGTACAGCATTGAAGGTTTACTAACTTTGTATTTATGCAAACCATTAAAAGTTGCTTTAAATCCTTCATATTACCTAGGTAACTCTTCATTAACTTCACATATAAAGCCTTACATTTGTTTTAAGCCATTATTTCAACTAAGTTCTCAAAAAATCTAGACAGTAAAACAGTAAAACATTTCATAAACTCAATGGAACCAGAGCATTGATCAGGGGTTTCAGGCGAAACTTCATATCTGCAAAAAAAAACAAGACAGATCATATTAGGAAGCCAGTTTGTTCATTTAATGGAATTAATACAATACAAATTAAGACACACGGAGGATGTCCAATGCAAATATCAGGAAACCCAGTTAGCCTCGAACAGGATCCTCAGCAGGTTAAGCTTGATTAATAAATTGCATCCAGTTTTGCTCACATAATACTTATGACAATCAGTGTTTTCAACACAAAGATGGATTCTTGGCGTCCAGTTCAATCACCATTTTTAAACAAGAAAGAGAGATCCTGCAATGTAGATATCACATTCAATACAATACAAAATTACATTTGTAAAGCGCCTTTCATGTTGGGAGGATATCCCCAGGTGCTGAACAGTCAGGGATTAGGATGCCTAGGTTTCTGATTGGCTTGGTGAGGTAGAGTGTGCATCCTTGGATGCTGATGCTGCCAGTGCCAAGAACTTCCCAGCACAATATGGAATATGACAGTGGGATTGAATGAACACATTGCTACAAATGCTTCCCGCCCTTACTAGAATTAAATAAAATGTCCCCCATCGGATCAGCTGTATCCTTGTTTGAAAGGTTGAAATATTGACTTCTGGTGAATGTTTGTTCCGGAGTGTTACCAATGAACAAAGAACGAACAGCATTGCCATAAATTGAATGAACCTTTCCAACAATCAGTTCGCCCCAAGATCCAATCAAGTAACTTCATTGAGGTTAGACTCGTCATGGTTTAACAATATATACACAATAAAACAGGTATAAAACATGCAAGTGTAACTGAATGTCCCAATCAGAAACTTACCTTCACTTTCCATGTTGATCAAATCTTCTAGTTCACAGGCTGTCCATAACTAAAGCACTGATCTTAGTAAAATACCACTTCAGTGTTTTATCCCCCTGAACACACAAGCCCAGACACAGGAAGCTGATGCCACGAGCAGGATAACCCTGATATTCAGTGATATGGATTTGATTTGCCATTTACAGGAGACAAACAGAGCACAATTGTTTTCCCTTCTCCCCTGGAAATTGTCACACAACAAAATTTTTTTCTACCACACAACCATAAACATACTGTAAAAAGTCTTTATTAAGAAGGTTTTTTTAAGTCAAAAAATAAAACTCTTAATACAATTTCATACCATCAAGTCAGTTCAGCAAATATATATCAGTACTTTAGCCATGTAAGGTTAAAGGTCCATTATCTTAAAATAAAATATATTTAGTTTTTTTTAAAATTTATTCAAATAAAGTACATTTTCAGTCCTATAAATTCCCTACATATACACAGTAAGAGGTAAACAAATGATAAACTTGAATATTTAGTAATCTGTACTGGTGCTGTCACACTCTGGTGTTATAAAACATACAACCACTTGGCTTCTCATCGCTATGTGTACAAGATATATTCTGTGCATTAAAAAATAAAATGCTAGGTAGAAATTTTAAAAACTCATATCTGCAAAGTGCGGCGGACCTTTCCTTTATTTAAATCTAACTGAATACTGTCATAGTAACTTTGACAAGCAGTACACAATCAGCACATGTGGTTACAACTGCTTAACAATATCTAACGTATTCCAAAATTGCCAATGATGACTGGGTTAAAATTAAAGCTAATTTGTAAACATCTCCTCTAGGAAATATAGTCTTCCAGTCGAAATAAAATAAGGTTTGTCTAGGGTGTATTGTACAGCGGTTATTCCGTCCTGGGTGTTGTCCGAAGTAGTTGCTAGGACATGATGCCACTAAGAAAATATACGAATGGCCTGTGACGCTGGTTTTTGGCAGACCGGGCACTTGGGCTCAGCTTTGTCACAGATGCGGTTGGCACACTCCATACAGAAGTGATTATGACCACAAGGGACGAGTGCTGCAATCACCTCGCTCTCGCGACAGACGACACAGTCCCGGTTGCTTTTCTGCCGACTTTCAGAACCACTGGAGTCTGTGGGGGAGCCAGATGTTGCTGAGGTACTCCCTGGGAGTGAGGAGGAAGAGTAGCCTGGACTGTTAGAAAAGGCGGATAGGGATGCCTGGTTCGGGAGCCACGCGAGATTAGCCAAAGGGTCACTTTGCACACGCCTGGCCAGCGGATGCTCAAGTGCAGCACCGTCTGAAATCGTTGGAGAAACTCGCAGAGCTGAAGAGCCACTGATGCTATTAGTGCGTCTCTGGGCTGTGGCACTGCCATTAAAAGCCTGAATGGGGTTGCCATGTTCAAATGGAGACCAGATCATGCTATGAGGCCCGTTTAAACAGTCGATGGCTGGATATTCCAAGACCACTTCACGCTCATCTGAATTGGCGGAGGTGAGGGATTCGCCAAACGAGAAGCTGCCGCTACCTGTGCTGAAAGGACTCGTCGGACTGGTATCTGCTAATCTGTTACTGTAATACGAATCAGTGGAAGTGCTCCCCAAGGAGCTTAGGCTGTCATTCCGAAAACTAGCAGCAGGTCTGCGGGCTGGGTTTGGGGCCTTGGACCAAAGGCTTCCAGTAGCGCTGATGCTATCTAAGCTTACATCAGTTCCATTGGAATGGAAGTCATTGTCAGCAGTTAAGTCAATAAGGACGCCAGTTCTCATAGAAATATGAGCCTCAATCTCCTCTCTCGCCCGATCCACATTTTCAGGCATTCCGGTGACCTCAAATACTGGCTCCTTGTCTCGGCTTGGAGTGACTATGTAAGTGTGAGTTGTTTGCTGAATCCGTTTGATGGTTGCTCCCTTAGGTCCAACCACAAGCCCCACCACACGATAAGGCACACGCACCTGGATTGTGGTCTGTCCTGGCAGGTTTGGGGGACTTGCCAAACTTGCCAGGCCATTGGTTTTGTTGCGAGATGCCCGGATCATTGAGAAATGTTCTGCTGCTGAAAGAATCTCTCTCTTGGCCATGGCTACATCTTCCTTCCTCCCAGTGACAATGAACACAGGCTCCTCGCCTCGAACAGGAGTCTTGATGTATGTATTGGTCTTTGCTCGAAGAGCCTTAATTTTGCAACCTTTAAAAAGGGGGAAAACACAGAAATTAGAGAGATGGGGAAAAACCTGCATTGAAAGTCTTTGTCAAACAATGACGTGACCAAACTTGCTATTTGTGAGAATTATGCAGATGTACCAACTATTTGCTCTCATTTTGATAGTCAGGGCCTCAGGTCATCTTTCTTTAACTACTGCTGGGGAAAGGGGACATTCGTGGATTCAAAAATTAATCCAGTGATGGCAGATAATCCAGTCAATTTAGAGATAACAAATTGCAGCAAAGCCTCAGCGAGTTTGTCTTTAATAGATTGGATATGTTACAGACAAACAAAGTTATTGGCAAAAGGAAGTATATCAAACGTAATCACACCAGCACAAGGAATAGTATACACATATTTTCAAAATGGTAGGAGTTAGGACTGTATTGACAGAAGTAACTAATCTACTCGTAAAACTCCCACAGGATATTGAGAGCTATTTCATCCCAACACAATTAATGTTTAAGCAAAGTAGGAGGGTAAAAGACCAACTCAAGTTCAAGGAACAATTAATGTATAGGCTATGACCGAGTTCATAAGCACAGGAACAAAATACTTCTCTGCTGAATGTGAAATAAGACTCAAAGAGAAAATCAGCAATGATGAACCTTAAAGGCAGATTCATTAAATATTACAGTTTAACAATTCAGTAATGTGGACTCCCTTTCAACTTCAGTATTGTTATGAATCTATATTTCACATTTGCAGAAGTCAATCAGTCTTGTGTTTGAGGGGCAGGAACTCAGTACATAGGAACAGAAAACCATTGTGGGCACAAATTTCAATCGGGAGGACTCACAACAGTATAAGATGGACCGAAGAAATATAAAGATTTCTTACTCTATTCCAACATCATCCTATCAATGTTGAATATTCATTACTATTATATAGTATTGCTGACACCTTTCGTACCTACTACTATATCTTACAATATTGCAGTGTCCTGAAGCGATAACCACATTTTCTTCCAGAATATCCCCTCCTTCTTCTCAATCTCATATTAGTAACCTCTCCATTAAGCTGCATCTTTCCTTCACTTCTCCTCACCCAAACACATTTCATTTCCTCAACTTGTCATTCTTCCTCTTACACTCTACTTAAAACACAAACTTGGTGTCAACCCAATCAATACCTCGATCTGTGATTCTCTCTTAATCGTCTCAGCCTTGGCACATTCAACAACAACAAGATTACATTTGTTTAGCGTTTTTCATGTCGGGAGGACGTCCCTAATTCAACAAGGTTTCTCAATAAAACTTCTCAATGCCACAAGAACGATGAAAACTCATAGAACTGTTCAGCCCATGGAGACGAACATCTGCAAACACGTTGCCAACGCTATTACTGGGTTTGCTATGTCATGATTAGGGCTTTTCTGCTATTATATGTGTATATATGTGTATATAAACATAAGGATTATTGGTATTAGGTCTTAAGATATTTTAAAAGACTGTCGAGATATAGAGCAATTCCATTTTAGAACTGGAATTAAAAAGACACTGATACAGCATTGAAAGATTTGTGCCCCAATTGTTAAACTGATTTAGCACAGCTATGCTAAGTGCTTTCGAAAAGCATTATCTGAGCTGTCAGGACAAATCATGAGATAATTACCTTCAAAAGAACGCAAGTAATATGCACTGTAATACACAATGGCACTTGTCAAGGAGCAGGCTCACTGGGTGTGAATGTTATTGCCATTCTGTATGGTTCAGTGGCTTTTTTCCATAACCAAAGGCTCTGCACTTCTCCAATATATCAGAAAACAGTGTCGGATCTAATTCATCTAACAAACATTACAGTACTTAACACTGAAGTCCTGTTCCCATTCTCAACCTGTCTGGTCTGTAGTTTAACAATAGCATCCAATCACTTTGAAAGTAACTGCGATTTATATTAACATTAACCATAAAGCTCCCTTGCCTCAGTTTAGGGGCTGTTATACCAAAACATTTTCCGCTCTTCTCTGTCGTCTTAGTTAGCTGGTGTAAGCTGCAGCGTGATGTGCATCAAATCACTTTCTGTGAGCATCCCCAAAATCTTCCTGTCCCTCATTAGGACAGTATTAGTCATCAATACCAGCAATACCAGTTTGTGCTCCCTCTCTCCACCCTCCCTCACGTTCACCTATATTAAAAATGATTAACCAAATATATAATGATATAAAATACAAGAGCACACTGGAATCTTACAGATTTGTGTTGTCCACAAAAAAACCCTGTAAAACACAGCTTTTCCAAAAGGAAAATAAACCTGCACCATCATAGGTTTTAAATAAACCAGTGAAATCACCATAGTAATCCATGTATTTAATATAACGCCTTATCAAGTCTTTGAGACGTCTCAAAGTGCTACATAGAATATTACTGTGAAGTGAATTGATGGTGTATTTTGTGTGACATATTAAAACAATAATAATAATAATCCTTGCATTTGATATAGCGCTTTTCACGTCAGGAGGACGTTCCCAAAGCGCTTCACAGAACACACTGTAAAGTGAATTGACTGTATATTTGTGGGCGAACGCGGCAGCCAATTGCGCACAGCAATGTCCCACAAACAGTCGTAGATTGAAAATGACCAATTTATTATTGTTTTTAGTTTTGGAGGGATTATTATTAGGCGTGTGGTTTCGCCCTGCAAGCAGGTAAGTAAAAGAGCCAACATTCAAAATAAAACAAAGCACTTAAAATATAAGCAGTTTTGACCATCCTGGAACGTTACCAGGTGGTATTTAAGATGAGAACACTGAGCTATTTATATGTTCCAATATAAGAAGCGGTGAACACTCAAAGACAATGGAAAACTCTAAAATAGACTTTGAGCACAAACAAAAACGCAGAGCACGAAAATGTTATTTCGAGGTGGAGAGGACCCTTAGAATGTTTAAATGTTTCCTCGTCACTAACACGGGCCCTCTTCCCTTAGCAAGTCAGCCAGACAACACATTCGGAGATTTGTCAAAGAATTTTAAACCCCCCAAAAAAACTGGCTGAACTGGAATTGTCATGTTCTTCCTGTATGTCCACAAAATAAATTGGAATTGGCAATGATATTAGCGTGGCAATGGCAGACTAAAATGTCATGGGATAGTTTTTCCACATTTCAAAGGCACAATTCCTGCCCCTCAATCGCACTGCTTACGTTTATATGTGGTGTGTGTGTGTGGGGAGAAGAGGGGAAATCTCATTAAGGCAAGTCACTTCATACCTGGCGAACAGAAAAGCACTTTGCTTTTTCAATCAACCTCTCCTGAATTTGCCCATTTAAAATTAATTCTAGATTATCGCTATTCTGAACTTCCTGATTTCTCTTGAGCTCCAAATACGGAATCTGACATGGTCCTACGATTCAAGCCCCAAAATGGTACCTTTTCAAATCAATACCACACTAGTTTCACACACGTTACTGCTCTAAACATTCCCATTAAGAAGTACTCAATAGTGACTGATGTTGGCTCACCCTGAACAAATGGACTTGATTCTGATGGGCTCAACAAGATCACCTCCCTCTCAATTTTTATATTCTTTAAATACAGAACATCACAACAACAGCGCCTTTTGCGTCGGGAGGACGTCCCAAGGCGCTGGGCAATCAGGGAGGTTAGGGGTAAGAGGGTGATCGAAGGCACAGTCGAAAAGTAGATTCAGAGCCAGATGTGGTGGGAAGCAAATTAGCACCTAAAGTCCACATGTTGAAAGTTTAAACTGATCTGCAACGATGTCAAGAGATACTGCACAGCGAGGCCAGGTACTTTCCTTGGGAAGGTAGAATAATTAAAAATGATCACACCTCTGAGAGTAATTACACAGCATCAGGTTTTAAGGAATTTCCTTATAGCGATGGCTTACACACTGAATAGGCCTTAGTTACTAGGCTTTTGTAAGTAATATATAGTAATGCATAACCAATTACATATATTGTCCCGTTTGCAAATCCAATCCTCAGCAATCTGATTATAATCATATGGTTATTAGGGTTTAAGCAAATTCTTGGACGAGGTACTGAAAATAAAACAATTTCTGACCACTTACTTGTCAACTAGATATCCCCAATAGAAAGAGCAAAGCCCGGCATGTTTGACATGTTGATGGGTAGACCTCTTGCCCCCAAGCCCCATGTGCACGGAGCACTATGTGAGCACACAATCAGAGCAGCTGTGATGACCCCTTTCCTCACACAGCCAACACATGAAAAATTATTATTTTGGCAAAGTACACACGCCTTATGTCGCACAACCAAACACTGGACAAAACAGAAACAATACTTATATGGAAACCTTAGTAGTTTGGCTTGAAGAAGCTGAAGCTCAGCAACGGGCTTTCGCATCCATCACGATATCCAGTGACCAAACAAAACATGCATCACCGACAGTATCCAGAGGTCGCCTGGCTCTTCTGGCATCTAAATCTTACTACAAACCGGCCTGTTTATTTACCACACAATAAACAAGGCAGTCCCAAGCTGACATGTCCATGTGCAACCACTCTCCAATCATACACATAGTTGAAGTGTAAATGACTAAATCCATTGCTGCACAATACACACCTCACCTACTCTGATAAGGACTGTAAGTTGTAGATCGCTCTCGAGTGTAAAGGAATTTTTTTGGACAACAATCTCTTCAACCCTCAGTAAGGCTTCACTCAGAGAGAGAGAGAGAGAGCTCAGTGAGTCAATCAGCTCAGAGAGTAAATCAATCCCAGGCCGCAGCTCAGGGCATGACATGACGTCTGCATATAAATCAGGCGCATGGGTTTGATTCTTTAACAAAGGAAACTGAGAAAACAGCTCAAAACGCCTCTGAAACCCCTCAAAACAGATGATATTGTCGCTCAATTACAAAGGTTTTATACGGAACAAGAAATCCCACCACAAAACAACACAGGGGTTCAAAACGGACGAGAATCGCTGGGGGCTGAACCCCCCCCCACACACACACACACAAGCCAACGCCGCAAAGTGGGGCTGAAATGCAGACCATCCACTCACTCACTGCGCCGTGTGTGTGGGGTGTGTGGGGGGGTGTGGGTGTGTGTGTGGGGGGGGGGGGGGGTATGTGTGGGGGGGGCTTCTCATTCAGAAAAACACTGGCGTTACATTACTGCTCCCGTTTAATACCATCACAGCAAATAAAAGGCTTTCCAGCTAAAAACGGATGGTGTCTGTGTGTGTGTTGGGGGGGGATTTGCTATCGAACAGAAAAGAACATTGCGCCCCGGTTTACAGCATTTCTGTTCGCTGTGCTAAAATCCCCCCCCCCACCCCTTGAACGCCCCCCAAAACACAGCCTCAATCGCTTCAAATCATCCGGTGAAAAGGGGGGGGGGGGGGAGAGACCGACAGCTTTTGGTGCAAAATGTAAATCGATTAATAGAACAGAACATCCCAGCATCACCCCCCCCCCCCCCCCCCCCCCGTCTACAACTAAACTGCAGCTTCTTCACAGCAAAAACAATTGATCTTATTTGGCTTTTCCAATCAGTTTATTTTTTGTTAATAAACAAAAATGTGCATCAACGAGACATTTATTGATGGTTGCGATGGACTTGCTGAGGGCTCCCCCCCCGGTGACTGCCCCCCCCCCCCCCCGGTGACTGACCCCCCCCCCCCCCACCGCCTGGTGGCTCCCCCCCACCACCGCCTGGTGACTGCCCCCCCCCCCCCCCCCCATCACCCCCTGGTGACTGACCCCCCCCCCCCACCGCCTGGTGACTGCCCCCCCCCCCACCACCGCCTGGTGACTGCCCCCCCCCCCCCCATCACCCCCTGGTGACTGACCCCCCCCCCACCGCCCGGTGACTGCCCCCCCCCCCCCCCCCCCCCCCACCGCCCGGTGACTCCCTCCCCAAACCCTTTCCTCTCCTTCCTTTGTTTCTCTGCTTTGCTGTAGACTGTGATTAACCCTTTCCCGCCTCAAGTTCAGATCCAAACTTTCCTTTGTCTTTTGGCCTTTAATGTCAGACGAGAAATCACGGTATCGATCCCAATTGATCCGCGATCGATCACATTATCATTGGAATGATTGGTGAAGTATCAGTGATGTCCTCTGCCAATGGATCCTAACTATCATTGATGTATATATTGTTACATACATCGCCGATGGAGCTTCGCACAGGGATGTGACCGGTGAGATTATTGACCGGGGATCATTATTGATGAACTACTACTGACAGATGTTACTGATCGGTTATTGATAAACTATTATTGGAAGACACTGCTGATAAGATCACGGATGGTCTCGTCACCGATCGGGGGGCTATTGAGGGGTTGGATATCACTGATACGGTTATCGATTACTTTTGATGGAGAGACGGGATTGAATACCGATACTGGTATCGATCGGTCTGAGGGCTTGGAGACTGACAGAGACTATCGATCATGGCTGCAGTGATTGATGGCGTGTGGGCCGTGCCTGGCGGCGGCTTTACCTTGTCTGCCCACGATCTCGGCCACATGCTCGGAGCTGAGCACCGGGACGCACTCGGTCATGTTGACGCTCTTCCTGCGGCCCGGGTCCCCGGGCACCGCGAACAGCGGCGGCGGCACGAGCGGCGGGTGGAACAGGGCGGAGGGCGGGAGGCCGGACAGTCCGTTCAGGCCGCCGCCGGCCTCTTCCTCCTCCTCCGCCGTCATCTCCTCCTCCTCGTCTCCCGGCGCCGCCGCCGCGACCCCCACCCCGTCTGGGCCCGGCCCCGGCCCCGGGTCCCCCAGCAGCCCGGCCTCCCCGAGCCCCAGCCCGGCCTCCCCGAGCCCCAGCAGGGACAGATGCTGCTCCAGGGCCAGGCGCCGCGGCTTGTGCTCCTCCTCGGGGCCCGGCCCCGGCACCGCGCCGCCGGCCTCACTCACAGCCTCCGTGTCCGAGAACATGGAGCCGGGCATCGCCTCGCCCGCCGCCGCCTCCCCCCCGCCCCCGCTCCCCGGCTTCCCTCAGCCCCGGGCCGGGGTGTGTGTGAGCCTCAGGGCCGCTCGCGCTCTCTCTCTCCCCCTCACACACACACACACACTCCCTCTCTCTCTCCCTCTCCTTTGTCTGCCGCTCGCTCCCGCCTCCCCCACCGTGCGCGCTCCCGACCTGCGTGCGCTCGCTCGCTCGCTCTCTGTCCCGCGCGCCACCTCCCCTCCCGCCGCTCTCTCCTCTGCGCTCGCTGTCGGGGCGCGCGCCTCCCTCCCCCCCTTCTCTCTTCCTCTCCTTCGCTCACACTCTCCCTCCCTCCCTCCCCCCCGGGGGCGGGGCGGGGCCGGGAGGGGGCGGGGCCTCAGTGACGTTGCCGCCGCCAAACAATGGGCGGGGTCAGTGTCAGCGCCGTGACCGTCACACAGTGAAGCCCCGCCCCCAGCTCCAACCCCTCACTGCCAGCCTTGTGTGCCTGACTCTGGGTCTGCTGCTCTGTCTGTGTGTGTGTGTCTGTGTCTGTGTGTCTATCTGTGTGTCTGTGTGTGTCTATCTGTGTGTGTGTGTGTCTGTCTGTGTGTGTCTGTCTGTGTGTGTCTATCTGTGTCTGTGTGTGTCTATCTGTGTGTGTGTGTCTGTGTCTATCTGTGTGTGTGTCTATCTGTGTCTGTGTGTGTCTGTCTATCTGTGTCTGTGTGTGTCTGTCTGTGTGTGTCTGTCTGTGTCTGTGTGTCTGTCTATCTGTGTCTGTGTGTGTCTGCCTGTGTGTGTCTATCTGTGCCTGTGTGTCTATCTATCTGTGTCTGTGTGTGTCTGTCTGTGTGTGTCTGTCTGTGTGTGTCTATCTGTCTGTGTGTGTCTATCTGTGTCTGTGTGTGTCTGTCTGTCTGTGTGTGTCTGTCTATCTGTGTCTGTCTGTGTCTATCTGTGTCTGTGTGTGTCTGTCTATCTGTGTCCATCTGTGTCTGTGTGTCTGTCTGTGTGTGTCTATCTGTGTGTCTGTGTGTGTCTATCTGTGTGTGTGTGTCTGTGTCTATCTGTGTGTGTGTCTATCTGTGTTTGTGTCTCTTGTGTTTGTGTGTGTGTATTAGGTGTCTGTGTGTCCACCTGACGTGAAAGGCGCTATACAAATGTAATCGTGATGTTGTTGTTTGTGTGTCTATCTGTGTGTGTAGAACAGTTTCTCCCTCTCAATAACTCTCTGTCTCTCATTCCCTCACTTTCACAATTCACTGACTTGCACCTTGCACACTCTCAACAAACACACAATGGCAATTGTTTAATCATGGCAATAAACACAAACATGCTTAAAAGCTGTATATAATATAATGCTGCTTCTTTTAAAAAACACACATAACTTGTTCCCACAGAGAGCTTAGATGTGAAAAGATCAGAATACCAAGACAATACCTCTGCACTCAATGAAGCTTTACCATGATATAAAAATATAAGGCGCTAAATCAAATGTAAGGCTTAGGAAACATTCGGAAACATCACTTTTCAAATAATGTTTCCAATTAGGGAAGCAATGAATTTTACTCATATTTAAAATTGCGATTCTATTCACTACATCAAAGTTAATAGAGCACAATTGAATACATTTATAACTAACTGGTCATTTTGAATTATGGAGACAATTTTATTGGAGGGGATTTCAAAATTACGTATTTTAAAGCTCACCTGGTCAAACAAAGATACTGTTTATTTGATGTATAACATAGAAACTCTATTTTGATAATGAGGCACATTTGAAGTATGAAGAGATCAGTCTCAACGATGTCAGAACTTGAATTTTGGAAGCCTATCCTTGAGGCACAAACAATTTTTTCACCAAGTTTTGTTTTATGTCTCGTAATAAAAATCTACCATCAGAGAAATTATAGTTTACGGTTTGCTTTTTTGGAAATGTCAAGTAGCCACTTCAAACAATCTTGAGAGGTACTAGAATTAAAATTTTAAAAAAACTGGAAATGTGTTCAAGATCTTTTCTTAATGCTGAAATAATACAAGTTCAAAATATTTGATATTTATGTTACGGTTACATACACACACCTATGTATAGTTAATTATCATATTACCTTTTATCAGAACACACAAGTGACATTTCTCATGGTCCAAACATTCTGTTTCTAATCATTTCTCAGTTTCTTAAACTTAAACCAATTAACCCTTCAGTTGCTGCTGAACAACAATTGCATCAGATTACATCGGATCTGTAATCATGAACGTATGGAGGAATACAGCAGTTGTATGTGTTGATTCAGTTCGTATGCAGTGAGTGTGATTCAGGCTCACGCTGTATGGCTGTAGCAAATTAAGTGGCACAACGTGATCTTGTATCTATGATTTTATGCAGTCGACTGGGTCCATTGCACTGCACTCTGAAGGCTGACTACTGAGGAACATTATGTGTAGTGCTCAGGTTTATGAGAATGAGTTGAAAGTGCTGTACAAATAGTACATTTTATAGAAGATTGTAATTTCTGAGATTTTCACATTATTATTTCCAAGTACTTAAAATTTTTCAAAAATAATTTGAGATTATTGTTGTTTGAATCAACTTTTTTTTCTAACTAGAATTCGACCGGAGAGCATCAGTATGAAATCTGGCCACCTAGTAAATAAATAATCCTTACATTCAATACAGCAAAATGTTTCAAAGTACTTCAGGTAATTGCTGTCTACTACCAGGGCTGGTATTTGTATGCCAACATGGCAACCAATTTGCACATAGCAATGTCCTGCAAACAGCTATGAAGTTAGGGTTAATTCATAACACATCAGTATTTACACATCCTTTATATAAATGCAGCTGCTGTTCTGCAATGAAAACATGTTCTTTAAACAAAAAAATCCATTTTTTCACATTCACACACTGGTAATCATCTCTCATTATCCTGCACTTTAAACAGTTCTTTCTTCGCTATTTTCAACTGGTTCCTATAAAGTTATAATTAAATTGTGTAAAATAATCAACCTTGCACTTTCACACCGAAATGTCTCAAAACTGATGTCTCAGATTCATTACTGTTAAGTGTAGTGACTATTTGTAGGCAAATTAGTGTAGGTCAAGATAGCACATGTCCATGTCTGGTTTATAACTCAGCCATACAGGTGCTCAGTGAACAGCACAGTAATGATGTCATGTTACCATTTGGGCATCTCTCGTTGCCTGGAAACAAGCAGAGCAAATAAAAGCAAGACTGAGATGTTACCCTCGGTCTGTATTACACTGCGCTAAAGGCGATAGCTTTATACTGACATAACACACCTGCGATGATTCAGTTGAACCAATGTGTGATGTGTTCTACTGATTAATATGTTGTACACTGCCAACACTTTTGATTCTTCAGAAACACAGATTAGATTATTGCCAATTTAATTGAATGGTTATGTGGACTGCAGCACTGAACCTCATTAGATAATTTCCCAAATGAACACTGCAAATCAGAGTATTTAAATGTATAGAACCCCCCTGCAGACCATTTTCCTCCCTTAAGCAAGTATGCACTATAATTTGGTGTTTCATTGCTTGCACAATAACAAAGGCTGCTTGTCCATCAAAGTTATCCCAAAACTTTGCCCCATTCGAGAAAATTTACAATTAGGTCGAAAACAATCTCAAATACACTTTAAGGCAACATATTTGATGTAAAGTGAGCTAATAACATCCATTTTGCTGGGTGCATTAAATAAACATTAAAATGAATGTATAATAATGAGTTTCTAATATGGGACAGCTGGAATTGATTTTCGAACACGAGTAACTACATTGGACTCGAGTATGTGTGGTATAGTAGCTTTGACATGATTCAACGATCCTATTGCAGAGATTACACATAGCAGGGGACTGAGCCCAATGCTGAGCATCTTTGAAAGGTCTATTTCAGTACCAACTTTATATTCATTTCACACTAGTTCAGTTATTAGTTGTCAAGATACTGTTGAAGAATAAGGTCACAGTCTATACAATTATAAATATCTAGCAATTTTATCTGCATACATTTCATTCCTTTTAAAGAAATAAGGCTGTATTATATGTCTCCTCTCTTTTAAGCTTTCTATCACAATGGAATATTACCATTACCATGGGAACAAATATTAAATTTTATATGAAAATCACAGCTTGTATTTCGTTTCTCTCCAGTTATTAAATTCTATACCCCTCTCTTTTGTTTAGCTCAAACAGCGAAACTATAACTGAGGTTTCCAACTCCAGCAGTTCTGGCTTGAATAAGGAAATACAGCACTACTGTTCTCCGTATGAATTAAAGTTACAACTGAGATCATTACAGAAACCATCAAATGAAGATTACATATTAATCAGTTAAGAGTACTGTTGGCAGCAGCCATGACAAGTCAATTCTTTTCACTCATGCAGAGTGCAAGTTCATTATGTTCTATTATTGAAAATAAACAAAATATGGAAACAAAACATCCAAATTTACAGGTTTAAACTGTACAATTAGTTCACTGATGAAGGGAAACACGGTACTCCTTTACTAGGTCTTTTAACAATGAGAACTGAATTGGGAACATTATTAGCTTTTTAAAATTTGCCGCCCAATTTTATGCGTAATGTAAAATCACTATGTTGAGATACCATGGAATGATAATTTCATTTAGATTTATGCTGTGGTTGAGAATCTCCAAATTTAATTACCTTTGTATCCTTAACAGCCTTTAAAGGGAACAGATACTCTCTGATGTGAGACAATGGTAAAGGAGCTAAAATCAACCAGAGAAAAAAACGAGAGGGCATATCATTCCCGATTGCTATCTAGTGTCACCTGCTGGTAAGCACAAGCTCGCTCCACATAGTCAAGTCTGCCTGAATGGGAATCAGTCTCGACACCAAGATTCCATGGTCCAGCAGCCATCCGGGAGCTTTCAGAATCTGAAAAACTCAAGCAACTTGAAACCACTTTTTAGCAATGATATTTTATTGATGAACTATTCAAGCTTTTACAGTCTAGTTGCATCACCAATATAAATGTACACTTACCAAGAGGGAAATTAGAAACATGCATCATAAAATATTTCAATTTTTTTTTCTTACAGCACATTCATGCACTATGGTGGTTTCCATTTAAGACACACTGTGCTTTACTGCAGTTGAAGATTGTAATGTTTTAGAAATGCAACATACAAAATTGGAAATACTGGATTCATTATTTTTGATGCATGCTCATTCACAAATATTAACTAAATCGCAAATCAGAGATAAGAATTTTCACACAAACTTTACAGTATTTTACATAGGTTTAAAAAAAGAATATATAAAAGACTTCAGATTTAAAAAAATGGGTACTGGCAATGGTCGACATGCCCATCAAAATGAACGTTGCCATCTGACAAAAAGATGACTTTCCTCTACTGGAAAAGTAGCTCTTCATACATTATAAGATTGGTTGTGGAAATTGCAATGATTTGTTTACTTGGCGTTTTTCATCCTTAGGAATATTTTCATTCTCTTTATGTCCACACTTCCCTGAAAAATATTGGATTCTAATAATCTCCTGCCGAGAGAGGAAATTACAATTTAATACACAAGTGTGAACGATAGCTCCTTCCTGACTAGAACATCCCATTCAAGTTCAAGGCACACTTGTGTCCACTGAAAAGTCATACTACAACCAGTTTGGATCTGCACTCATTTGATGGCAATTTAATTTATAGTAAAGAACAAAGAAAAGCATTCCTGGACTACAAATTTAGTTATGAAAAATCTGCAAAAAATAGGAGGACACCATTCAGCCCATCAAGTGGATCTTTCTGATTTGTTAAATCCCAATGCCCTGCCCTTTCGCTATACTGCTTAATACCTCTACTCCCCAAGTCTCTTTTCTCCCTTTAAAAAAAACGTATTGATTCCAGCCCTATGGTCCACTTCTCAAACTTCTGTGTGAGGGAATGTTTCCTGGCCTCCACCTAATAGAGGAAGTATTGTTAAATGATAGTTGTACATTTATAAGGTGAAATGGAACTTTATGGTCCCATCTACCACCTTATTTATCACTGGATTTATTGTACAAATACTCTGCCAGTTTGCCAACATTTAGTAGCATTGGCACAGATAGGAGTGCTGGTACCAGTAAGCAAAGTGGATCTGTGCACATGGGCAAGTATCTGGCCAGAGGGGGTGAGGAGATAAATACTTCATACGATTCAATAACTACTTTGATCTTGAAATCTAAACTACAACAATAAAGAATATTTTGGAGTGCGTCCCTACATTAGTGTGAAAACCATCTATAAACAAACATTGAAACAGGAACTGAAGAAGCTTAAACCATTCAGATTCTCCTCACCTTAATTATACTTTGGCTATACATCATCGTCATCTTCCTCCTCCTCCTCCTCTTCATCTTCTTTATCTTGTGTCGCGTCCACTTCACCTTCAGATTCATCGCTCTGTGCCAACATGTCAGCCATTAGTGCCTCCTCCAACTTCTTCCTCACCTGCTGGACCAGCTCTTCTTGTTTCCTACCACATATGATGTAACATGCATGTCAAGTTTAATGGAAGGCAGAATTTGTTTTCTTTTAACTAAATGATGATCAAACAACAAAATACAGTATTGTGCAGTAACAATACAAATTTACCTTGAGAGAAGGAAAATAATGTTAATCTATATTCTGTACTTTCCATCGCTAGTATGCAGATATAAAAATATTTGAAAAAGGAATCCTACACAATAAAACAACAACTCACACTTGCGTAGAACCCCGCATGCAAGGTAGCGTCCCAGGGCACTTAAAACATTATGGAACACTTGCACAGCACTAGTGACATTTATGTAAGTCAAGTTTTCATTTAAATATACAGTATACATCTTCAATATGATGGACCTTAAACTATAGTTGGCCATCACAATCACTTGGAATAAAATGTTAAATACATTTTGAATTCTTGCCTCATATTCCAGATAACATTTGAATACTATATCCTCAAATAATATTGTTTGAATATAAAATTATTTAATTCCTACCTAATGTCATCATCTGTGACCATGAAAGCTTTACAGAGCGGCTGAGAAGTATTCAGCCACACACCAGGATTCTTCTCCACTGCAGCAGATAGCTGTCCTGTGATCGGATTGGAGCTGGTATGTAAAGCACTTGCTATAGCAGACAGCAAGGTTTCATCTGTGCACCCAGGTCCCACACCTTAAAAAGATACAACTTTATTACTAATTATAAGTCAATGGCCTCAGTTTATCATCCACAGCTTTCTCAAAACTCAGGAACAATCCATAGTCATGCCAATAAGTCCTAAAACCTGTATTACTTTTTCCCATAATTAAGACATTTCTTAATTTAGGCAAATTGTAATTTATAAAATATACTATTTTAAAGCAATTTGTAAATGGACGAGTTGGATACAGAGATAAGGTTATTGAGAAGTAAGAGGGAGACGTGGAAATGAGATTAGAAAACAGATGGACAAGCATTGTTCTGGTAATTATAGTTATCCAAACACCTTGGCGATATCACTGCCAGATTCGTGAGAGCTGAAAACACCTCACATAACAAACCAACCACAAATGGTTTCCTCCCGTCCTCAAACAAGGGAGCAGAAAGAAGAATCTTTCTAGACGTTGGGCTTACCTTGTAGGCCTTTAGGTAGATCCATAGTCTTGATAATTTCCTCTGCAATGTCAAAGGCATTCAGCCCAGTAAGTTTTTTCTCCCAGAATAACTGTAAAATTTACAACAAATTATATAAAATAAATCCTGGAAGAGGTTTCCAAAATGTGCATACCATAAGATTAATGAGTAAGAATCAAAGCAGTGCATTGGCTTAATGCTAAAAAGGGTTTTGGAGGAGCAGAAAGATGAGCTTTGAGCTCCAGAGGCATAAGATTAGACTATATCATATTAACTCATTAAACTGCTCAATATCGATATCATCATTTAATTCATTAGCTTTATTCTGTGTAACCACACGACTGAATAAAAAGCATTACAAAGATATTAATAGCGAATGAAATCAGTATCACATATAGATATGGTAATGAAACACTCACTTGCCGAGGCTGTTCAACAGCTTTCTGTGGATCCATTTTCACTTTGTTGTTGGGATGGTTTGTCACTTTTGTAACTGGTTGTTTGAAAATTGATGCTGTCTGTCTAACAGGTAATGATGTGTTCAGATCTGGCTTGCCCTGTTTTTATAAAGGCAAAGGTTACAAAAGAATCCTCATTTAACAGCCTGAAGTCAATATACACAACATCAGTTTCACAAAGTGTAGTACAAATCCTGTCATAATCCGACCGTCATTCTGCATTAAATGAAAAGGAGAGAAAATTGGTACATTATATTTCACATGATATCTACACAGTTTTTGATGTCTGTAATGGTGCCAGTCCCAAATTGCACAGATATCAGACTTATAAAACCCACTGTCAAATATAGCCAATATATATTGTACATGAAGAATTTCTAAGACATACTGACCTCTGTAATCATCTCAGTAATACCAAGGACAATGGAAATAACAGTACAATACAGCAGCAATTAAAACTGGATACATTTTCAGCATCAAGTTACGAATACCATAGCGTTCAGACTTTGTCAGCATTAAATCACTGCAAAGTTGTTTAATACATGTGATTTGCCACAGCAAAACTGAATTTTAAGAATCTTATATTTTTGATATCAAATAGGTCACATTATTTACCAGGTTTGGGTGCAATGTTTAACAAACACACAACAATCTGCATTAGCTTAGACTATTCGCAGCTTCCGGGATAGCTGTTTCCTTAAAGAGGAAGCAAAGTTGGGGAAGGAGCATTTATCTGTTCAAAGTACTGCTTCTATAGAAGAGAAAATCACATATATTATATGTGTGTGTGTTATATATGTATAATTCATATATGTATGGCTTATTTTTTCTATCTGCTCTATTCTATATACATTTCTCTATAAAATACTAGTTTTCTACCTGAGTGGGTGTACAGCCAAATAAGAGACAAGTCTGAATGATGTAAAAATAGAACCAGGTCCTATCTGGCTGATCGCTTCAGGTTTCACACCCCTGAAATCTATGTATTTCAAACAATTATCCAATTCTCTTTTTAATTTGCTGAAATGCTGTCTCCACGGGTTACCTATTCTACATAATCACCCTTTAGTATAAAGTAATTGCATCTGAACTATTTGTTTACTTTCTCTCTCTCTCCTGAGCTCGAATTTGTGTTCCTTTATCCTAGGTTTCTTTTATGGTGTTAAACATATTAAGAGTTTGATTTCTCTATAGATTGTGGAGCTTAAATAGATCTCCTCTGAGCCTTCTATTTAATGTGAACATTACCAGCTTTCACAACCTATCTTGTAATTCACAGTACCCTCTCCAGTACCACAATGTTGTTACCAGAATTGTATTCCTAGTAGGGCCAGTTACCAGATATGTTCAGATATGTACCAGTTACCTAATTGATACTGTGTGACCAAATATGACAAATTTTACACATGACAAAAAATGGTTACCATTAAGGAGAACACGAGGCTCAACAGCACTTAATGGGCTTCTCGTAGCACCTAAATCTCCACAAGACAATCATGCACATGGCACCTTTGAGATTGGTTTGAATCATGTAGGAAAGCAACAGGTCTGTTCAGAACAACCCTTTACTCACTCCTCCACCTTCACACAAACAAAACGCATCTTGTGTGATAATATGGGCTCGAACCTACATTCTAACAAAGCAACTCAAATGGTACAGTATTTGTAATGTGATGCCCTAAGCATATACTGCAATTCTTGTTCAAACAAAATGCTGCCCATGAAAGAACACTGCAATATGGTTCTAAGTGGAATACTCCTGTTTGAAAAAAACTCGTCTCCACCTAAATCTATTTTTTTCCACAAGACAAGCTTTTCTGAATTTTAGTAAAATAACAGTTTACATTTAGGATCTACAGCAGAATAAGGTTAAATTCAAATCACATACCAAAATACTTATTCATATAATTTGAATTCCTTTACAAGAAATCCAAGTCATGTAAATGAAGACTCTTTGTGTGAACAAGAAATTTGTTCACACTAACCCTTGGGAACTCCGCTTCCAAAAAGATTTACTTCCAGGGTGGATTTGCCGCGGGATCATGCCAATTTCTAATCGATTCTTAGTAAGGAATCTTATAATGAAATACCGCAAACTGGACTCGATTATATTGCGTTTGGTTAAGCCCAATTTAAAAAAACTCCTGTGGCACTGCCCTTACCAAAATATTTTCAAAACCATTCAGAAAGTCGAGCAGTTTTATTTACCCAAGCAATTTCTAACCACTAATAATTTCTACATTAAGTTATACATCCACGTAAAAAACAGTTTTTTTTATTGACATTTGAATGAACAGTATCTTCAAAGTCGAAGAAAAGTTTTTCAATCATGAAGTTACGACTTGATTCCCAATCTTCTAAACCTCAAGCTAATTCTTTCCATTTGAGTGAGGGAATGGAAAGATTAATAAATCCTTCCTTTCAAAATGAAAAATTCTAAACCTGTTACTGCCTTATCACTCTACTCTAGCAATTGGCTATACCTTGACCTGATTGGCAGAGTCAAACCGCAGTCTCTGTCTGTTCTTGTTTAGTTTGCTGATGAGCATTTTCCCTGTCCGGAAATCAAAGCTGCTCAGATCCATTGAGTTTCCCAGATAGCGTGCAAGCTGAGGCTTGCTCCTGAACTTCTTTCCACTTGGGCTAAAAGGGAAGCACAAAACAAATTCTTAGTACATTATACAACATGGAAAGCCAGAATGTATGTTTTAATTTTTGAGAAACTTTTAGGGATTGTACACTATAAGAAGCCACGATTCCATATGGAGCCACAATACCAATCACAGTTACATCATGAAGAGAAAATAGACAAGATTTTTTTCCCCCTACATGAGAAAAGGTACAGCTCAAAATGGGAATTTTAGAATGATGGCACTTTCAAGTTCAATAGGCAAGTTACTGAGTTAACGTTTTAATGCCTTTCTTTTGCTCATGCTAAAGTAGTTCAGCATGTGCAGCCAGCCTCCTGGACCAAGTGCTCATCCGTCATTTGTAAGTCTACCTGGGAAGCCTTGCCAAGTGAGGGTTTTAGACATGATGGCATTTCTTGACAGAAGATACTTGTACAATTTGTCAATCTCAGATAGTCTCACACTTTTTTACGAAAATATTATTTCTCACAAACCAAAACACACATACGCATATTTTGGAGCCGGTGTCTTGCAATTGTTTTATGTGAGCATTTCTGAATAAGCATTTCTGGCTTCCGCTTAGCTTTCCTCGGTCAGTGTAGTGAGAATGGTAGTTTACGTAATTATGGTAGAGTGTTCCTCATTCTCTGATTCCAGTGCAACCTTTATATCTCAACCTTGAGCAACTTCCTTCCATCATCTGGGGTGGGGTGAAGGTGGTGGTGGCCCTTTAAATTTTACAGAGGGAAGTCACATGACTTTCCCCGCCTTTGGCTGACTCATCTCATTCCCGCTCCCCCTCCCGCTGCGGCTGTTTGGTTGGCTCCGGCCTCCTGTTCGTCCCTCGGCCCCTCCAACACCGGCGGCCGTGTCTTCAGCCACTACGCCCCAAAACTCTGGAACTCTCTACCTCAATCCCTCCGCCTTCCCCACTTTTAAATCCCGCCAAAAGACCTTCCTTTTTGGTTGAGCTCATGGTCACCTCCCACCCCCCCCTCCGCCTGGGTTGAAGTCAGACTTCGCCACTGTCAAGCGCTCCGGGATGCAACCCCGCATGAAGGGAGCTATGTAGATACTAATTGTTGTTCTCAGTGTTCTTATTCAACAAGCAACAGGGCAAGATCTTCAAGCCTTACAAGAGCCTTAAACAAGTTTAAAAAGCCTTAAACAAGTGCAAATATGTAAAATGATGGAGTGCTTAAAATAACTTTTCCCTGCAAGATTGTGGAGGTTGGAAGAATGAAGACGCTTATTTACACCCAGTTAAAAGATCCATTTTAACTATATACATAGGCCAGAATGCTGCCAAGTAAACTAAGCTGACACAATTAGTTGACCAGGCTATTTCTCCAGGTCTACATGAACAGTAGAACCAGGATGATTTTTGATCTCACCAACATTTAATGTATCTTTCAGCTGGAATTACTAATCATGAATCAAGCTGGGACTCTGACCATTCTCTTCCCCTTCCTAGCTCTTAAAGAAAAATTCCTTGATTTCTATTCCTTAATCAACTAGGCAGCTTTAGTGCTCATGCGCAATGTCCATGAACACACTGACAGCCATATTGTGTTACAGACCTACTCCTCCTACCATTACTGAATTTCTCAAGAGTTCATCACAGTACATAAAAAACATTATTCTTAAATTTCAACTCAAATTGGTTTGCCGACAGGACTATTAAACAATTAACTATGTAAATACCTGTTTACCCACATTCCCAGTTGGTTATTTACAAAATAACTAGATAAAAAATTCCTGTGATGAAACTCTTGCTCACATGGGGTGATGATTCCCAAATAGGCAAAGGAAATTATATAGTACTATATTGATAAAGAAATATATTCAATATATTCAAAATCATTCTAAATCTGTTTAAAAACAAACACTTTGGGCTTGGAAAAGGACGTGGAAATGAAGCTGTGTACCACATATGCTCACATCAGTTATTGATGCACAGGGGACTGGAGGGAGGTACGAAGGCATAGTAAAAGATGTAGATTTTAGAAGCGTTTTGATGGGCAGCGGCGGTTGTGGGAGGTAATGGCACTGAAAGGCAGAGGAATTTAAGGATTTTCCCCGAGAGCGTGGGCAAAGTGGCCGAAAGCCAACGGCGGTTCACGCAGCCCCGAATGCGCGGGTGGAGAAGGTGGAAATGCAGATAACAGAGCAGTTCGACCCTCCCCAAGAAACGCGGGTGTGGAGGCATTTGGAAGTAAGGACAGTATCTTCAAGTTAATCCACTGAGGAATAGGGAGCCTGTGCAGCCCCATTCACTGCGATGTGAGAGGCGGCCTCAAATGCAAGGATTATTTTCATATTGGAGTGGAGACCGCAGCATAGCGGTTAGCGCTCTCGCCTCACAAGTGAGGGCACTCGGGTCCGATTCCTGGGTGGGGTGAAACCTTAGGCAGGTTTCCTTACTCCATACGCCTCTGTGTAACTAGCAGTAAGCAGCGAGTCGGTTGGCGTATTACTTTCGGGGAGTAATAACCCCCTCCACACAAAAAAAATTTGGTCACTCATCCACAACCGTGTGTGTGTGTGTGTGTGTGTGTGTGTGTGTGTGTGTGTGTGTGTGTGTGTGGGGGGGGGGGGGGGGCGGGGGCACCGATGCGCGCAATTCGCTACCAAAAATACAGTCACTACACTTTACAATGTATTATCCTGTGAAGCGCTTCGAGGCGTCTCAAAGACGTGATAAGGATAATAAATACAAGAATTATTATTATTATTATTTATGACTGGGGGGGGCTGTAGGCCAGGCCCGGGGTGGGGGTGGGGGAGCCTGTAGGCCTGGCCGCGGGGAGGGGAGGGGGAAGCCCGGGGCCGCGGCCCTACCGCGCTCACCTATAGTAATAAACATCGCTCTTCCCCGCCGACAGGCCTGACTTGCGGGTCACCTCCTCTCGTTTCCAGCCGGACGGGAGCGCGGGGCACTCAAACCGCTTCCTTTCCATCTCCAGGGTGGCGATGGGTGTGGGGGGGGCCCGGGAGGCCGCGGTGCGGGTAGAGCCGGGCGGGGAGGCCGCGGTGTGTGTGCGCGCGAGGGCCCGGGCGGCGGGGAGGCCGCGGTGTCGGTGTGTGTGTGTGTGTGAGGGGATGGGGGGGGTGGGGAGGGGGAGGGGGGGGGAGGGGGCGGGGAGAGGCCGCTGTCGCTGTCCGGCGGGCGGCGCCGCTCGCGCTTCTCGGCCGTTACACGCGGCGCGATACACAGCGCGCGCGGCGGCACGCACGCAGGCAGGAAGTCTCGCGCATGCGCACCGCGGGGAGCGAGGTGGGAGAGGGAGGAGGGGGGGGGTCCGAACCAACGCACCCCACGCCTCCGCGCTCCTTCCAGCGCGACGAGACCGAGAAAATAGTGCCGACCCAGGCAGGCACGTGACCCGGCGCGCCGCGCGCCAGTTTATCAGAGCCCCATTGAAGAAAAAAAAGGCGGCGGGAGGTGGGGGGGGGGGGGAGGGGGAGGCTGCGCGCGCGGCACTCGGTATCTTTAAAGGCGCGACAACAATTTACTACAACACAGACTCCCACTGCACAACACAAGGGGAGGCTGAGATGGGGAGGGAGGGAGGGAGGGGGTGGGGGGGAATTTAAAAAATAAATCTTTTTTCGCCCACCTAAGAGTGACCACCTTTTTGCAGTGGAAAAAAAGCCCGGACAGGAGGCGAGGCGAGGAGTTCAGGAGGGGCTCCCCGACAGCCCAGCCCCCTCTCCAGCCAATCCCGCCCACAAGCAACCACAGACCCCCCCCCCCCCCCCCCCCTCCCTCTCTCTCTCTCTCTCTGCACCGCTCTCAGCCACTGCTGCCTCCCAGCTGGCGAGGGTGTGCACACAGCTGTACTGGACATGTAAGGCCGGCAGGGGAGGGGGTCAGGACACAAACCAGGGGTATTGTTGATGGGCAATTTTTTTTTTTTTTGCTTTGTTTTCTCTCTCCCCCACCCCCCACCCTCCCCCACCCCACACCCACCCACCCCCACGTTTCGCAGGGTTGTGTCACCCACTCTCCCAGCTCCGGTACAACCATCACACAAGTAGCCGCGCTTCATTCATAATCATCCTGGCACTTGATGCAGCGTCTTAAGTAGTTGGGGAGTCTTCTCGGAGCACTTCACGGGAGTCACTGCAAAGTATTGCGACTGTATTTTGTGGGTGAACGCGACAACCGATTTGCCCGAAGCAAAGCTCTGCAAGCAGCCATGAAGTGAATGATCAATTTTACCCGAGGGATTGTTGGTCAGGACACTGGAAGAGAAACTCCTTTCTCTTTTTGAGAGAAGGATCGTTAATTTGGTGGCTGCCTAAGATCAGCTAACTTGGAATTCAAATCAAACTGCAGATTTAAATTCGAATAATTAAGGGAGTTGACAAGTTAGATAAGTTGACAACTTTTCCCTCTGATAGAGGGATCCATTAAAATGGGAGAAGAGCTTTAAAATCAGCCACGACAGTTAAAACTGAAGTCAGGAAGCATTATTTCACACAGAGGGTTGTGAAGATAATGGAACACTGGTCGAGAAAGCTGTAGAGGCAGAATCAAAAGAGATGTTTAAAAAAAATTTAGAGAGAGATATTAAGGCAGTGATGGTCAACCAACGTGGCTGTCAAGAAGCACCCATTTATGGCATAAATCAAGAAATATTCAATCAAGAAAATGTATTTTGTGGGGTGACCATAAAGGTTGACCACCAATGTATTAAGGGGTATGGTGAAAGGGTAAAAAGAATTTGCCAATAGCTAATAAACTGGTGGAACAGGCTCGATGGGCTGAATGATCTCCTGTTTTCCTATGCTTTCTTTTGTCTTTGTCCAATATGCCACTGTTTATGTAGCTCAGTGGTTAGAGCACTCGCCTTGCAAGCGAGACACTCGGGTTCAATTCCAGGCAGAGGGCGAAACCTTGGGCAAGTTTCCTTACTCCACACACCTAATAATAATCCCTCCAAAAAACAAAAAACAATAATAAATTGTTCACTTTCAATCCACGACTGTTTGTGGGACATTGCTGTGCGCAATTGGCTGCCGTGTTTCGCCCACAAATATACAGTCAATTCACTTTACAGTATATTCTGTGAAGCACTTTGAAACGTCGAGAAAACGTGAAAAGTACTATAACAAGTGCAAGGATTATTATTATTATGTTGATGGTAATTGTCACCAGTTCACTTGGGTATGTGTATAGATTAGAAGCAATACCTGAGCATCGTTTTGCAGTCAATAACACATTAGTCACAAGTGACAATTTTTAAAAGTCTCTTCCCAATTGTAAGTATAAAAAAAGTCAACCTCAGAAATATACATACTTAATTGTGCAGCACATGCTGAAAATGCCAGCACGTTATCTCCTTCACATCACTGATCCAACTCAAAGCTGCCATCTAGTGCTAACAGGGAAGAAAAAATATATTCTTCTGCCAGTGGAAGCTGGTGACAAGTTTTAGACCTTGTACCAAACAAGTTATGTTTCTAAAGTTAAAGAACTGAGTGAGAATGAATGTCTCTAACAAAAAAAGACTGCTGGGGAGCTCTTAAAGGCCTTTCTTTAAAAATGAACGGTTGTTTTGGAATTTAGCTGCAGTAAACAGTAGTACTTTAACTCCTGCAGTATTTCATATTGAATCCATTCCCAAACCAGCTGCTCATGGCAGTTTTGGAGAATGTTCAAAATTCAACATGCTGCCTTAAAAAGGGACTAATGCAGTTAACAATTTGATGCAGAAACCACTTTTGTTGAATCCCAAAGGGCTCCATCATCTCAAAAATGAAGCTCACCACTTGCTCTCTCGACCCCACCCCTCTTCTTACCTCCCTGCTCTACCTCCTTGCCCCTTTAAACAATATCAACCTCTCCTTATCGACTGGCACTGTTCTCACCCCTCTAAAAACAAGTGTCACCACTCCCATCCTCAAATAAACTTCTCTGGACCCATCACTACTCTCCAGCTGTCATCCCATCTTCGACCTCCCTTTCCTCCCCAAAGCCCAGGAACTAGTCGTTGAGTCCCAGTTTTGTTGTTTCCTCTCCCACCATTCTCTTTTTGGATGCCTCCAATCGGGTTTCTGTGCTGCCCACAGTCACTAATGACATTCTGTCCATCTACGACCAGTGCTCTCTCTGCCTCCTTGTTCTCCTCGACCTCTCTGGTGCTTTCAACACTGTCGGCCATTCTAACCTCTTACACCACCTTCTCCTGTCAACCTTCATGGACCTATCCTTGGCTGGTTCTAATCCTACATCGCCCACGGTCTCCACTTCATCTCCACTAACAGCTTCTCCTCCAGTCCCCGCAAACTCCCTAACCCCCCTCTACCAACCTATCCACTCCCTCCACTCAGCAGGCTCTGGTCCGGCCTGCTTCACATGCCCCGCCTTACCACCCTAACATTGGCGGGCGGGCCTTCAACCTGTCTCCACCCTCTGGGACTCCATCCCACAGACCTGCTACTTTGCCCCCTCCCTTGCCTCCTTCAAAACCTGCTCAAGACACTCCTCTTCAATTGTGCCTTCGGTTACCCTCCTTCCCTCCCGATCCCAAGCACCAGCTCTGGTGCGGATTCCTGACTGTGCAGCACCATGGGATGTGAAAGGCCCTATACAAATGGCAGGTGGGTGGAGCTTTGAGGAACGAGAAAGGATTGTGGCACACTAGCAATGAGGGGCTTTTTATTGTGTGGCAATGCATTTATAGATGAAAAGCCATACGGTAGATGATGTTTATTCTATTTCTCTTCCTGACGCCCCCCCCCCACCCACCTGCTCACCTTAAGTTCTTAAAATATTGTACATTCCACACTGCTTTCTTTTCCAGTGTCCAAACAGAAATGTTTCCATCACAACGGAGGACAGCAAAGTGAGAGGCCCCCCTACCAGCTTGGCAGGCAGAATGTTTTCACTGACAATAAACCAGTGTTACTGTAAACACCAGCAATTCACATGTTATTACTGCTTCCAGGCACTCTGTACGTTTACTGGTCTGCAGCAAAGTTAATATGGTCAAACCCCTGAGCCCTCAACACTGCTATCCGCAGATTTATGTTTTGTTTTATTTTAGATACATTTTGAAGCCTGGCGTGATGCAGGAAACCTCGTGCAGAACAAAGATAGAAATGAAAAATTGTTATAGCTAAGTAAACATAAAAATGTTATTTGTAGTGGAGTTTTCGCTCTTCCTCCACAAGAAGTTTTCAATAAAGGCAATAAAAATATTTAAAAAAACAAAGGAGCTCCATTATAGCACATGGCTTACAACTTACTGTAACTCAAAGCCATTGTGGGAGCCCCATTTTACAAAACCATCTAAGGAATGTAATCAGCAGCAATATAGCTTTAGCTTAATTAGTATTAGGACTACTTGAATAAATTGTTCAATTAATTATAATTCTTATATATTCTATATAATCTACTTTAATTTTTCTGACAACTATTTGCATACATTCTTTTTGAAACATATAAAAAACCTTAATTTACAAATGTCATCCATAATCCAAAAGGGTTTGACAAGTCACTTCTTGATGTGAATTTTTCCCCAATATCTAGCATAACCCTGTTGTTGCTACATTTGATAGCTTAAACCTGGTTTCAGACATAAATTCCCATTCTCAAAAATCACCTCTGAGGCACTTTCCAACATTGTTGAATCTATTTTACAACAGTCCTCCCTAAAATTGTTTTATTTACTTTACTGCTGATATTTGTAGCACTTGCAATTACAGTAGGTAAACTTATTTTAAAAAAGCATTAAAAATAGTAATTTCTATTACCCTGTGTAGCATGTAGGTGTCCAACATTGCCAATCCATAAGCAGTCTAAACTCTGGAGGATTTGGAGCTGCTGGGGGCACAAGACAGGGGCTAAACTTGGCTAATTATAATCACATGTTCAGGGAAAACCCAACATAACCGTTTTCCAAATTCCCCTTCCAACTCTGAATAATAAACCTGCTGGATTTGTCTACTTGTTTCGCTGTGTGTCCTGTACTGTACTGAACATCCAAACATCGAAGTTTCAATTCAATTGAAATCTAAAACCAAAACCATCTTTACTCTCGATACAGTACCTAGAACGCCGCAAATGTTTTCAACTGCAAAACGGTTCACAAAGGAGAATCTCTCCACAAACCCACTCTTCATTAAGTTTTGTTTCATGAATCTTTACATGTTATTGTGGATGTTTGCAGTGCTGGAGAGAAGCATTTTCACATTTATGGAGTCCTGCAGCTTAGTGGTTAGAACACTCGCCTTGCAAGCGAGGGACCTGGTCTTGATTCCTGGCAGGGTGAAATGTTGGGCAAGTTTCCTTACTCTGTTTACCTAGCAGTAAATAGGAACCCAATCGTTTGTCGACTTGTAAATCGCTTTTCCGGGGGTAATAATTCCTTCAAAAAAATAACAATAATAAATTGCTCATTTCAATCCACAACTATTTGTGGGACACTGCTGTGTGCAGTAGGCTGCCATGTTTCATCCACAAAATATAGTTAATTCACTTTACAGTATAATCTGTGAAACTATTTGAAACGTCTCGAAGACGTCATAAGGCGCTATATCAAATGCAAGGATTATTATTATATCAAATGCAAAGATTATTATTATTAGCTTTCTTCTTGCCTCCAGTATTCAGCGATGATAAAAATGGCAGCTTTTGGGGATGAAGTGTCTGTTTATGTGTTTAGAACATTCTTTGTCCGTTTGTCACTTCCTTAAATGAGCGCAATATCCACTAATAGATTCACTCCACATTCACTCATTGTAAATGTACTTGTTTACACTGATTGCAATACTGCTCGAACAGATGACTCTATACAAAGCCTCACCGTGTCAAAATATACCAAAGACCCCTGCACAGCAAGTCATCCTGACATGTAATAAGCTTGTCAACTTGCTGCCATTTTAACTATCGATCTGTGAAAGCCTGGTTGGAGATGGACTGTTGCATTTCTTCTGATTAGAAAACTACCCTTCACCTCCACAATACATGTGAAGTTTGAAAACAGTAAGGATTTTGAAATAGAAGTTGACTTGGCTATTTTCAATCCAATCCCAAATCCTGAATAACAGTGAAGAAAGATCCTGCATTGGGCACAGATTGACAAATGGCTGCTCAGATACAGAAGCATGACAGCTGCAAAATAACTTGTGTTTGTATAAGAACACGTCCTGTGATCCACACTGTAATGACTTTCGTGTCTGATACGTTTGCAAGGAATGGAATGGAAGAAAACTAAATTCTTAGCGACAACACTCTGATCATTCTGATCGCACATGGATTGTAAGAAAAGATTCAACATTACCCAAAGATTTGACATTGATTTTTAAATTTTACTGAGAGGTTAAATTAAATGCGTCAACGGTAATCTCAGAACCATGTTATATCATTCAAGTACACAGAATCGGTTTCATATCAATACAGGATAGGCGTGCTCAAAGGTTGAAGTTAATTCCTGCTCCAGCTTGAAATTCAATTAAGAACAATCTCCAGACACAAAGACTGTTCTGTTCTCTGAAGCCATTAGTCACGATATGGACTATTCATTTATCCTGCAACACAGAAAATAAACACCACAATTTAACACCAACACAGCTGGTTCCAAGCTCAGCAAACCAATCCTGGCATTCCTATTCAGTAAATGTATCACGAAAAAATGGTTTGTGTAAAGAAACCACTGACACTGAAAAACTTGCTGCCAGTTGAGTTCCTTCAATTGGGCTCCACATTCCCATCTCACTAGGTTTCAGCCACAAGAGGTTCAACACACAAAATGGCCGAACATTGTCTGTGTGTGGAGGGGGGGCTGGTTCAGAAACCATACAGAGAGAATAACAGAGAGTTGTGCACTTTGGGACAGAAAATAGATGAACAAGAATTAGTTGAGAGCTGAAGCCAGATGTAAATAATGGAGAAAAATGAATGGCCTTTTGTTTCCTACAATTTCTGCTTCATCACAAGTGCCTTCAATCAGAGGAATCTCCAAAGGGCAGCAAAGAGACAATAATGTCTGTGTAGTTAGACAAGAAGCTTCACTGTCTCCGTACTGGCTTTATATGTCCTTGTGAAACAATTCATAAAAAACAAGTGCATCCCTAACACACGAGAATACCCGCTATAACAAGCCTTCAATGTAGTTGGAAAATTGCCACACATGTCACACTGGATTGCTCCAGTCATATTACTTTATGGGAAAGAGCTGGAGCAGGCTGGGAATGGACACTATAGATTGGCCTGGAGGTCAAGGTGGAACCTCTTGGACGATACTGATATCATCAGAACGGCAAAGCGTAAGAGGAAGAAGATATTAAAATGATATTAAAAGGATCTATACAAATTTTCAAGGCTGAGGTGGATAGGGGTTAAATGGCCTACTCCTGTTCCTATATATACATGAAGATTCCTTACTATATGAAAATAATTGGTCAAAGAAGGTTGTTTTTCTCTTTCTAGGAAAGAGTACGTGAAACAGAAGGAACTGCCTCTATATATATTTCCTCCTAACCTATCTATTACCATAAACATACCATCAAAGTATCTTGCAGTCCATTATTGAATTTTCACATTATAGTTTACCAGAAATACCTGTTGCAGCTTCACTTGCAACCAAAGAATCCAATATTGGATGTAGATTGACACACAGACAGACATTTTGTCTTTATCTATACTCAGCTGGGTGAACTCCTGTGGGAAGACTCTTGTCAAGTCGAGGGGGTTTACTGTGTGATCTGGCAGCTCCTCGAGTTATCGAAAAGCAAAATAACTGCCATACATCTGTTGCAGAATATATTAGTATAAATGTACCTCTTTAGAAGGGTCTGTGCCTTCCCCTGTGGCTACATTGTTGCCATGCATACCATATATTTTGGGGTTTAAAGCATTTTTTAAATAGAGCTCAGCAACGCCAGTGTCCCAGAAAAGAAATGGCCATGACACTCACACATGCAAGACTTTTCGATGAGGTACAAATCATGCCTCTACGTCAATTGGTTATTGGCGGATACACAGACAGACAAGACACATCGTCTTTATTAGTAGAGATAAAATTTGGCCTAATTTAAAAAATCTAAAAAATGAGCAATTACAAGTTAAAGAAACGTGAAGCTGTGGTTTACCATCACAATATTATGAGCACTTTCATTCATCCTTGAACTTTCCGCGAATATATGGGATACGGCCAACTATTAGTTTCCAGTCTGTAGCGAACAATAGAACCATGCCACCAACAGCTCCCCATGTTGCCACTGTTGGAATCCTGCAAACATAAAAAGGGAAATGATTTTATATAAAATGCAGAAAACTTGCATTAAAATATAAATTTAATCATGACACAATGCTTTATGCCCCATGATTTTACTTGCTTTGAACATAAGCAGACCCCATTTCCCTTTGGCCATATTGTCCCCATCTTTCTGGCACTCAACCCACCCTTGCTTCACAATTTAATTCTATACAACTGTGTTGATGGGTCTAGGCTGAAGGATTCTACCTATCTCCTCCCTAAGCATCATCTTAACACTTCACCACGACCAAGAGGGAAGATTAGTGCCGACTGTGGAGCTCTTCATTACCAGCACTGGCAGCATACGCAGGTTGGTGGCATGTTAGTGGGATGCACTGGCCTGGGGCATCAAACATTCCTCAACATTAGGGAGACAACAACAACAACAACAACAAGATTCCATTTATAAAGCGCCTTTCACGTCAGGAGGACGTCCCAAGGCGCTGAACAGATGGGCAGTGCTCATAAATTAAAGAATTTATAGACTTCCAAGAACTGGACAAATACATGAGAATATAGTTTAGGCTGGCATCCAAGACAGGCAGGATGTCATCTCTGTGTATGCAAATATACCGTACAACCTTGCTGGTCAACATTTTTTCTTTGAGGTAAAGGTACAACTAGATACTAGATTGTTCCTAGATAGCTCCTTTCTGTATTATTTATTAACATTAAAACAATTCGTTCATGTTAAATAGATCAGAGACTTTAGGTTCTTTAATATTTTGATGGTAAACCACAGCTTGAATTTGTGAAAAAAACGTGATTGTAATTACTCATTGTAAATCCATCACAAAGTGGAAATTTACCTGATGAAGTAATTCAGTAGTGTAGAAGGTAACAAAGCAGGATTCGTAATCGCATCAATTAAACAATGGCTACGACTGGACAAACGCTAACTCAAATACTTAACTGCTCAAGGTTTTGCTCCATCTTCTGCTACACAAATTAATTGGCTAGGTGAGCCAAAGTTCCACGTACTATTAAAGTAAAGATGAATTTACTAAGTAAACTACTGTGACTTTACACAGAAAAACTGTGGTAACAAAATCACAACTAGAAACAACTGAACCACATTACTAGCATACAAGTTGTAGAAATGAAAATTGACAAATGCTGTGGAGAAACACAAATGGAAATAAAAACTATTCCACAGGTTCAACACCAGAACAGTGGTATCATAAACCACATTCAACCCATTAAATTATTTTGTGTGTAAAGGGGGAGGAAGAGAGGAAATGTAATGTATAAAGACTCAGTCTCTCCCCGCTCCGCTAGTACAAAGCCAGTTCTTATCCACAAGAAAAAAATAGAAACTAGTTTAAAAGCAAGATCATACACTTGTGTTGCATACATACACAGTTGGAGCTCTGTAGTTTGGGTCCATATAAACCGGACCCCAACTTACAAGGAGACACAACCAATGCTTGGCATGCTCAACGCTGGAAGTGTACCTGCTCTATAGACAGACCCGTGCTATATTAGGGCACATTATACCCTTGTCTGACTGCAGTGTCTGTATTTTGTTGAGCAATATTGCAGTCATAATCGGAAAATAATGTCTCAATTATACCAGGTCAACAACACCTAAAGGAGAATGATACAAGCCAACATCAGCTGTGTTACTATCTCCTAATAGCTCGTATCATGGCCCGAGTACAACATCTAAACCCCAACCCAAATGCTAGGTCATTTTAAGACAAGTAAAAAGCTATCACTGCTATGAGCTTGTTACTACTAACTGTAAAAACTTCAGGCAGACCAGGAAGCCAAACACAAACTCTTAAAATTAAGTTTTGCATTGGCCTCATCTAAACAAGTAATGGGCTCGCAAAACCAAAGAAGCTTGCTGTTGTGACACGTCTCGTCCCCGCAAATAGAGTTACAGTCAATCCGCCTTACAGTATAATCCTCTGAAGCGCTGCTTCGAGACGCCTCGGCAACACGATAAGGCGCGACATCAAATGCAAAGATTATTATTATTATTATAAAGATTACCATTGCTATTAATTGCAAAGAAAGCACGTAGAAAGAAAGAAGCAGCCTGAACTACGAACCACCTTCCCCAAGTAAAAGTACAAGCGTCAAAAAGGAGATCGCAATAGCCTAGTTGAGCTACAAGCAGAGAATTTAGGGTCGAGCTGAGTTGCCTGGTGTGTGTGTGTGTGTGTGTGTGTGTGGGGGGGGGTCGCAAATACTTAAGTAAGAGAATCGTAGATAATTTCTGCAGAGAACCGGCTACTCTTGACCGCTCCGACCTTCACGCTGTGATGGCGAGAAAGTCTGGGATTGGATCGATAATTAAAACCTTTCACTTGTGTGTGTGTGTGTGTGTGTGTGTAGCAACAACAACAACAACAACGACAACACAGGGGAAAAAAAACAACAGTCGGAAAGCGAATGTACATTTTGACACTAAAACGCTGAACAAAAGAGGTTCCCGAACACTTGAGAGGATTACGAGGCCAAACCCAGAGCCGAACTGTCCCTCTGTCCCTGACCCCGAGACAGACACAGGGAGGGAGGGAGGGAGGGAGGGGCTCCGCCAACCTCTCCGGCCCCTGGAGGCCAACCGACCGGTCACTTCCTCTCATGTCGATACTCACAAACCCGCAGAGGTTCAACAATCTTTAATCGAAATAACCCCCCGCCCCCCCCCCTCCCTCTCTCCTGGACAAACACACAGTCACTTCACTGGGGAGATTCTTCCTCTCGGTCACCCCCCCCCCCCCCAAACCGGCCGGACTCAGGTCGCAGCACGAGCTCCGTTGACCAGGGGCGGGGAGGCGAGGCCCGCGGCCTATTAACAACCCCTCCCCCCGCCGCCGCCGTCACACACACACACACACATAGCAGCCACTAGGCCTCGCGAAGCCGCGGTGTAGAGTCTGAGCGCGGCCCGGGCGCCATCGACAGGCCTGAGGCCCAGGACAACCGTCAATGTCACCCGCCGCGGGGGGAGGGGGAGGCCGCGGGGGAGAAGCCGGGAGGGGGGTGAGGGGGGGAAAGCCGGGGGTGGGGTGTGGGGGGAGACCCCACTCCCGGTGTCACTCACCAGCTTTTTGTCAGTTGCGCCGTTTTGGGGCCGAGAACCTTAGACAACATAATGCTCGCGCTCTGCCGCCTCCCGCCAAAATGGCAGCCCCAGCGCCCCGCCCCTCGCCCCGCCCCCGGCCGCTCGCCCCGCCCCTCGCCCCGCCCCCGGCCGCTCGCCCCGCCCCTCGCGGGGAGGTACGCACTGACTGGTGGCCCGCGGGCCGCACCCCCAACACCCGCTGTTTACACCAGTTCTCAATAGAGAAAATAAACAAACAAACAGCCACTGATTGCCTGGTCTGTCACCCCCCACCCCACCCCGACCCCAATCCCCCCCACCCGAGCTGGGCTCGGGGCTCAGCTAAGTCGGTTACACAGCGAGACCCCGCCCCGGGCAAAGTAAATGCAAGTTGCTGTTGTTGTTGTTGTAAATGCGACGATAAATCCTCCGATATTGGCACACGACGAGATTTGGCGTTTAAACACTCCGTTCGCAAGAATAGTTCACAGCAGATTAACAGACGGACAGTGAAGATGCTCATCCCCTCCACGCTGTTCGAGCTCGTTTCACAGGATATACTATAGTGACTGCATTTGTAGCCAATCGTATATATACGTGTGTGTGTGTATATTAATATATATTACACATCCACACCACGGCATATTCCACCCCCTCCTTTGGCACACAGATCAGACGTGGTGAAAATGCTCTGGTTCCGAAGTTTCTGCAAATGGCCCATATCCCAACCACGGTTCAAGAACATTACCTCAAACTGTAGGAAGTTATCAAAAAATGTAAAGTACTGAACAGCAACAAAGCACAAATAGTTAAATGTATGCGTATTAAATCTTTTTTTTAAATTGAAACGCATGAAAAACTCATAATTCTGGAAATAAAGATGCCAATATATATTCCGGGAGGATATTTAATTTAACCTGGAGATTGGATCTCGGATTTGCATTACGCTCAATGACAATCAATGGCTACTTCTGAACAAGAACCACGTTGTGTAGTGGAGGCACTGGTCTGGCAGGAAGTATAAATTGCCAGCTAACGTTAAACGCGTAGTCTGGCTGACACCACCAGTGGGGTGAAATCCCACCTGGGTCTACAGTCACACTTATTAACATAGTGTTCTTTGAGCCCAGGTTTGGCATAGTTGGAATTTCTCCCCATGTAATTGGGCACCGAGCTTACTCAGAACTTTATCTACCCCCCCCGCCCACAAAAAGAACAAGTGGTAATTGAACTCAATGCATGCGCTACAATTAATAATCCTTGCATTTAATATAGTGCTTCACAGAATAGACTGTAAAGTAAATTGATATTAAAGTATATTTCTGGGCAAAACTCATCAGCTAATTGTGCACAGCAGCATCCCACAAACAGTAATGGTTTGAGTGACCAAATCATTATTTTTTTTCTTTTAAAAAGGGGATTAGCATCCGCTGAAAAGCAATCCGCCAATCAACTAACAACCAGGTTCCTACTTACTGCTGGTAAACAGAGGCGTGTGGATTAAGGAAATTTGCCCAGCATTTCACCTTGCCCGGCCAGAGAACCCAGGTCCTCTCGCTTGTGAGGCGAGCGCTCTAACCACTGAGCTGCAGGACTCCACGTTCCTCCCAATACACAAAGTTTCTGATCCACAGTGCGAAAAAGTTAAAGGAAACTTTTTTTTTTAAATTGAAGGTAAACCCTTTATTACAATGACAATGGGTATACAAGATTAAACGGACATTAAAAAGGAGGGGCATTCCCGTTATAAAAATGGCACATTTATTGCTACATTACTGTTATATACATGACAGTCCTCATTAGCTACTAAGACAAAAGGAAAAGATTGAAACTACAATTCTGAATACTCCAGCCAGCTGTTTTTGATGCTTGTACAAACAAATACAAAAAAAAACATGGAACTTGAGGCACTCAGCAACACAATCAGAAATCTAATTGTGCGACATTTAAGTACTGTATGGGCACTAGAAGAAGCCTTTACCTTAAATGTAGTAAAATAAACTTCTGGAATCAGACATTGAGTAAAAATCTACAAAAAGTAACATTCAGAATCCAAGACATTTTTTTTCATCAAGATTTATGGTATAAAAGGATTGCTGTTGTGAAAAATAAGCCAACTTTTTTTCCTTAAATTTCACTTTGTTGTAGGGTATACTTACTGCAAGTCTTTTTCTTAGCAAAAAAAAGCACTAGACAAAAAAGAGGCTTTTAATGAAATGTTAGGCACTGGTCATTTTTCATTCTGTTCACATTGCATCACAAGTACAAGAATGAAAAGGCCACATGTAATTCTTTTTTAAACTATTACATACATACTCAAAATGAGCCGAGAGATGTCACTGCACAATATTTAATGCAGTTCCAGAAATGTCAGGCATTTTTTTAACCCTAAAAAATGTCAAAAAAAAACTTTTTTGTTCTTTCAGTCCCAGTTTTTTTTGCCCATTTTTTCCCCACTTGTTCATGTCCTTTTTTTTTTCTCTTTTTTAAAAAATAAAAAAGTTTATGTCAAAAGCACTGCGTCTTCTGCTTGGCTGGTGAAAGTCCGTGAATGCGTTCTTAGTGGAAGACTGATTCCGGTGGGGGGTTTTGGGGGTGAGGGTGTGTTGGGTGGGGGGTGTACTTTGCATTGGGGTTGTTTCCACGACGCAGGCAGTTGGGCTGCTGCAGTGTATTCAGCTTGGCGTAATGCAAGCCACTGTCAGACAAGTTGCTCACATCCTCATTAGATTCCATAACCAATTCATATGGACTTTAAATGCTCAAACAGTACATTTTGCAGGAATCCTACAAAACATGGGTTTTGTTTATTTTTATTCCCACGTGGAATAAGTCCATGACAAACTAAAGGTCATACAATACCTAGAATCCACAACAATCTTGTGTTGCAATATGAAAAGTCTTCAAAGGACTTTAAAGATCTAAGTACACACTATGCCCAGCTACCTTAAAAAACTACAATGTAAAGTCTAATAATGCAAAAATATAGTTTTGCTCATTTTACATAAAATAACTCCCTACAAACGAATGAACTATCTTGGTGATGCACTCATGTGTTGGCCTTTCATAACCTGATCATAAAGGCAGGGCAGGTGGTTCATAGAATATTGTGTCCATTGGCCAACAATCCCTCTCCCAGTCAATCACTGGGGAGGTTACGGAGTGGTCATGCGTCAACTGAGTAAGACAAATATTGTTTTGCTGGAAATGCTGCAAAACCGAGGGTACCGGAAAGTTGTTTTTTTTGTTATATAAAAAAAAACAATAAGACCAGTTGCTTACAAACATAAGCAAGAAAAAGGACTTGAAATTTTGTTCCAAAACAACCTCATCACCTTGTAGGTTTGAATAAAACATACCGGGATTTAAAACAACCTTAGGCACTAGCTCCTTTTTCCGTTGTGTGGGGAAGTTTTTCTTCTTTGGGCAGTAGAAAAAAAAAACTTTGTTTTTTTTGCAGCATACAGATCCAGTACTTCAACGATATGTAGACTTTTCCCCCATTTTTAGACAGATACAGCAAATGCTCATTCCCACATTTGCGTTTCTGATCCAGAATGGATTCGTCAGTTTATCATTAGTTGTTTCTGGCAGAACAAGGTTTTCCTCTTCACAGAGGAGATGACAATGTGTCTTCCTTGCTCACCACCTTTAGTTCAACCAGACAAGACGGAGCTGGAAATAAAAAGTGTGGCTTGTTAAGAGAGCATTTTCACTATTGGACTCACTTGTGTGAGCACGTGCACGCTCATAGGCATTAATGTTACCAATCCTCAGCTAGAGGAGAAATGTTTTCTCCCCCAACTCATGCAGTGATAAGAAAATTAACCATCAACTTTCTCTTAAAAGTACTTTTCAATTCGTTCAAATATCCCTGAGTTGAGAAAGTTAAATAATAATCTTGTGCGAGGTGGCGAGCGGGGGCAAGGTGGGAGCGGCGGGGGCGAGGTGGCGAGCGAGGACGAGAGTGAGTGAATGTGCGAGCGCACTGGTGCAAGAGTGTGTGCAAGCGAACAAATCGCAATGACCCCGGAGCTCTTCTCACCCAGAGTCCCACCACAGACACCGACCTGAGGCAACAAACATTACGTTCTCTGCAGCAGCAGCAAATATGGGCCGATGAGGTGCGCGAACACACAAGGTGAAAATCAAAATGAATGCGAACGAATCAGTCTGCACTGACGTTACACGGGGGGAAGTTTCTATTGGAAGTCAGCCTCCTGCACTATTCAGCATAGCAGTGGATGAAACGTTACCTTCTACATGTGGCTCACGGCATTGTGATTATCCCCGAGAGCGGGGTGTGTAGGGGGAAGGGGCAGTGGCTGTTCTGCCACGACTGCAGACACCTTCTCTTCTTCCCTTCGTTTAAGGCAGGCAGCTTTAGGATTCAAGTTACGCTCTAGAGTTGAAAGGTAAAAAGTTAATCCTGCAGATTATCTAAGAATAATCAGCAACATCTAGATCATAACAGTAATAACATTCACTTTGTTCAGCCCATTCACAACATTTCAAACTCAAAAAATGGTTGGATGAGTGTAACATGTGCTAGCTATGAAAACTGCATCACTCCTACCAGTCAATCTTTCATTATATATAAAAACACACCAGCCATTGTAATTTGGAATAAAAGGCATAATTTCAATCGGTTTTTAAATCAGCAACAGAAGGGTAAATGTTTTACAGCACTATCCCCTGAACCTGTATGTTACTATAATGACTAAACATTCATTATTGTCAATATCTGCTCCGTATCCTGCCATCTCATCCTCTACTGACTGCTCCAGGTTTGTCTACAAGGAGCTGAACTGATTCCGCCCGCCTCCCCTGGATCGTTGGCAAAACCCAAACTAGTTCATGAAGGTTCTAAGGGGAAGGAATAAGGAATCTGCCAACTTTACCCGATTGGCCTACACATGACTCTCGGTCCACACCACCTGGTTTTGTGGTTATAGCTGGTTAAATTCCAGCAGCTATCCTCCTCCCAACGCACACTCTGGGGTCCCCATAAGCCATGTCTCTTGCCACCCTGCACCAAATATTCTCTGGAACCAGGCAAGTTTGGTTCGTTCTTCAAGGGAGAGGGTGCATGTTCCAGACACGCGGAAATTTCCATGTGTAAGTGGCGTATGTACATACGTGGTGAAACTCAGTCTGGTTTGGGTACTTTTAAGACCAGTGATGGGTTTCTGCATGTATCAGATACCCAGTTGCCTTTTTTTTTAAAAAAAGTGGGTCTCCCTGAAAGACCCAGCAACAAGCCATTCAGTTGCAAAAAACACTTGCTGCAATACAGAAGAGGGGAAAGAGAACCCAAATCATGCAATCTTAATTTGAAACTTGTTCAGGTAAAGAGGGAATGTTTTGGGGATTGGTGTACATGATGCATCAAAAAGACACAACCAAACATTCGTGCCCTCCCTTCGCCTTAAGAGTGTGCGCACCAACTCCGATTGCTTTGATAAATTTCCAAACTTATCGGTTGGTCAGTGCATCAGGAGGTGTGGCAATGAAATTTTTTTATCCAGCAGCTACATGTTCTGTAGCGAAATAGTCGATTAAAGTTAAGCATAATAATAAAAACCCTCAGAATAAACAAAGAAAGAGAGAAGGTTAGGTTAGCAGTTCCAATCGTCTAGAAGCTTGGAATGGCAGGAACAGTCAGCGTTTGCTCTCAGCACAAAGTTCTTTACTGTACCTCGCACTTGCTGTTCAAGGGTCACAATGACTTGGATGGCCTGCTGAAGGATGATCAGTTTGGTTTGAGATTTATCAGCTTTTAAGCGCATCTGACACACGTGGCCCAATTCTTTGAAAGCCTCATTAATGTCTCGGACCCGAACTCGCTCCCTGGCATTATTTGCCATTCGCCTCTCACGATCCTTCACCTCTTTTTCTTCAACTGTATTGCCATCATCAGTACTGCAGGGTTCACAGTGCCAACACGTGTTAGTTAGGACTTGCATTTTGTTTAATAAAAAAAGAGCGACTGTAAATCCTTCTGTAGATTTGATAGCATTAAAAACACAGGCCTATGTAATGTGCCTTAACGTAGTCTGGCCATATGGTGCTTAAACCACATCAGTGCACGTCAGACTTAGCACAGGAACGGAATCAGATCAGTATTTTCAAAATTGATGACTTTCCACGCCACCCTCCAAACCACCGCTCTGTCCGAGCGAAACACGATGATATATTGAATTGAATTTTCCCAACAAATTGTAAGTAAGAGCTGAGGAAATCAACAAAAGGATATACTGTCCTCTGATCTTTGAACCAAGAGACCTGTCACCCAGAGCAAACTGCTGAAAGAGCTGAAGACTATGGGAATTTGCAGGAGTTGTTGTGTAAGTACTGACAGGGACCCACCTCAGCCGCTGACTGCTAAATGCAGACACGCACTGGAACTACCGGTACTAAACTATCACGTCACTAACAACTGCTCAAACCCTTCCTGTGACAAGCTGGGCTTCTGTATATATTGAATTAATGCACTTTCTGCAAATTTGATCACCGTAACCAACATGACAGTATCTGATATGTTCCAATATCTCCTAAGTGCATTAAAACAAAAAAAGGGTCCTTCAATTAGCACACACCCAGGTCGTTCATTTCCAGAATTTTTTTTCGGGAGGTGGGGGTGACCAGGAAGTGTGGTCAAGACTGGGATCCATTTTAAAAAGAACACAGAGCTCCATGCTATGTTGGGAGCACAGTAAGGCAGGTATTCTGGAAGGATGAAATCATGTAGGCCGAAGGGCTTTCATCCGAACAAATCTTGTGACCTGGTGTTAAAATAGCGTCATGGACATCATTCGTAACACCACCGCCAAACACCAGCGCTATCCATTAGGTGTGAACCCACTCTGTTTTCCTTTCATTTGCAACTGTGGCCACTTTGGCTTATTCTCTTCACTACTCCTCTAGTTCTATCCTTCACGTTCACTCGTTAAGATTCCTTTTTAAAATATATTAAATCTCCCCCCCTGTGGCATCTTCTATTGACTACCTGAGCTACATTACTGACACTGCTCACAGCTCTGATGGCTTTTCAACCACTTAACACTGGTGTGCAAAGCAAGACCCAACTGAGATATAAGCTGCTCAATGCCTGAGTTAGATGGAAGAAACGTGCGAGGCTAGGCTTGGCCAGACAGCAATTGGATTTGGCCAAAGGTTTTGAGTCTCTGAACTCTAAATCCAAGTTGGATATAACCTTGGAACTAGCATAGTTAGCAGATAACTAAATATGAGAGACATCGGATCTGAGAATTGATTATATTTTACACCAATTTTGTTGGTTTAAACACTGCCGAACAGCAAGTACGAGGTCAGAATGGAGCCAGTGAGTGACCGTGGCTTGGGGCCATCCAAGCTAAGAACGAGAAAGGAGAAAACAACTGTTACGGAAGTCAGACAAAAAGAAACACAACTAAGAGCAAAAGCTGGCTGTTTGCAAACGCTTCCCAAACGCTCAGAGTCTGCACAGGAGTGTTAGAAGGCAGGCGTGTGCAAGACTCGTTTTCACAGCATGCGGTTTTGGATGGGGGAGGAGGAGGGGGTGGGCAGAGAGAGAAGAGCAGAGAAGCATTGCAAATAGAAGAGAAGGTGGAAAGAAAAATGTCTTCTACCCCGACATTCCAAGGCATCTCTAACCAAGTCCAACAGCAACTATAAAAGTCACAGTCAAGGTATCATTTTTTGGGGGAAAAAAGGCCAACTCCCGATTAATCCTTGGGATTAATCTTCAAAAGTATCGAGAGTTAAGAGTCCAAGAATGTGAGCCTAGGAAGTGTTCGTTTGGACACTTACCCTGAAGTTACATGGTCATTTTCCAAGGTTTTAAAAATTGTTCTAGAGAAGTGGTGGAAGTTTCAGTGCTGGATTTGAGCTGGGAGAACGGACTTTGTTTGTTTGATGTTCACATTAGTGCTGATAGTTACTGAGGCCTGAGCACAGCCATGTTAGGAATGCAGTATAATTCTCCAGAAGGCAATTACTCTTGTTGGGAATGCAGTCAGTGAGAGTTAACCCACTATGTTCTCAACTCAATCGCTACTCATTATTGTGGTGACGTGGGTTAAAATAGCTCCCGTGCTCTCAGATGCATAATAAAGGCCCTGGGATCAGCAGCTGCACTAAAGTAACATCTTTCACAAACTAGTTTTAATATTTACAAATCACCCCTCAATCTCCCCACCCCTCAAGGAGTTTTAATAGATAAATAGAAAAATAAATCAAACAAGAGCCCATAATTGTCGCACCACTTTCACCATTTGGGTCATTAGTAAAAGCACAAAGGTGTGAAAACAAAAATCACAAATCACATCTAATTTGCAATGAAATAAAAAAAACGCCAGGAAAAATGACATGCACTGCATACAAAGGCTAGAGCCAGACACAACAGGATTCCGTGTGTGGAGGACGGATAGGGAGGTCTAGCCTTCTTTAGGCATGTTTTATGCCAGATTATAGATAGCTCCACGCCAGCTGATATCACTCTATGACTAACTGACCTCTGACTTGTTGCTCCAAGTTGAGAATGACTGACACAGCTTGGTGTAGGATAAGCAGTTTTGTCTGTGGCTTGTCATTGTTAAGGTGGAGTTGACACATGCGTCCAAGTTCCTTGAAGGCCTCATTGATGTCACGCACGCGTAGGCGTTCACGAGCATTGTTAGCTACTCTCCTCTCCCGCTCTCTTTCTGCTTTTTGCTCTGGGGGCAGGTGTTCATCATCATCTTGACTAATAACCAAAATACAATAAGAACATCCCTCAAGTACAGAGTAACCAGGTGCAAGTCATCGTTGTAATCATGCACTGAAATGGCAAATGCATCAGCCACGTAGTCGCGTCACCGATATTCACGTGGTTAAGTGTTTGAGAAGCTGCTCGTTAAACAAGGCCGCAATATTTCTGCTCAAGTTAATAGGAACAGGAGTAGGCCATTCAGCCCCTCGAGCCTGTTCTATTTTGTTGTTGTTGTTTGAGTCTGTTTAACGGGCTTTCATTTCACTTTTCATCCTGAGGCAGATGTTTTCTATCTTTGAGACGAAGTAGTCCAGGAACTTTTCACACTTAGCACGAGATGTGACGCCAAGTGGAAGAATTACCCCCAAACACTCAACTCATGTCATGTTATAACCAGAAACACTACTACTACTAAAGAACTCCTCCCCCCACCCCCATATCAGTTGCTGCACAGATAAGTCAAGAGACCAATCCCACAGGCACACCCCCAACCCCCCCAAGAGAATAGATCTTAAATGACACTAATCACAGATGGCAATGTCTTACTGACGTTATCCAAACATTCCACAGAGATGAGACTCCCAGTGACCATCATCAGGGCTACATTTTATGTTCACTTTCCTGCACAGTGGAACCTTCTTGTTCTGAACAAACCAAACCATGAGTTTGTACAATTTCCCCCCCACCCCTACCCCCGGCTGTGACAGACCCAACCCGGAGCAGACATTACCTTGTTCTCGATGCCCGTGAAGACATTTTAGAGTCTTTCCTCTCGTCATCTGACCTATCTTCTGAACCTGAGGAATTCCGATTCTCGTCATCCTCCTTGTCCTCCCGCTTAATGTCAGACTGACTGACACTCGATCTCTGCAATCCGCTGCCCATGCCTAAACCACAACCCAAAAACATTCATGAGCAATAAACACATTTAGCTAGGCGTATTGTACAGTCATTTCCAAAGGGTGTTTTAACCCAAAAAGTATACCTGACCGACAGGCAATGAAAGTGTCGAAGAAGAAGTCAAACTCGATGGTCTCCCTAGAATTCTGAGTCCGGGCCAAATCCTCACACTGACTCCAAGCCCCACCTCTCTGAGCAGACCTTATAAACACGCAGGAGATTCAGAAATGCACTCGCGTCTTGGCAGCTGTACCTCCCTGAGAGAGGGGGCCAGGCAGGCGCATCACTGAAGACACAATGAAACCCTTCAGGCAGACAGACTTGCCACAGGACCCTAAGCTGGGCCGACTGGATGGGACAACGATCCTGCTCCCGTCACAAACTCCTGGGGATTCCAATGTTCAGCCGAACAATAAAATCAGCTTGAAAAAGACTTACGAAAGCTGCTCTAAGCGCATACTACACGTTCCAAGTACATGATCCGACAAAGCAAGGGATGAATTGTAGAGCTAAAGTCGAGGACATGAAAGGCTGAAATGTGCTGTGCCCTCTGTACTAACCACTGTAAGTGTCCTGTGGTCGACTCAGGTCTGACAGTGCGGTGGACTGTGACGGCAGCACGCGGTTAGACAGAATGCCGGGGCTGTTGCTTATTCCTGAGCCTTCTTCATGGTGAGGTCCAACCTGCAGCAACAAAATAAACTTTGGGACAATTGCTCATACACATTGTTCCCCGCGGTACCAGAAAAATGACACACACTCAGACGCGCTCTCTCTCACACTGGTGAGCTCTCTCACACCGGTGCGCGCTCTCTCACACCGGCGCGCGCTCTCTCACACCGGCGCTCTCTCTCAACAGTACCATCACAATGATACAACTGAGAGTTAGCAATAGCACCAATAACTCAACCCTTTACTACATCAGAGGTCAACTCAATCGCCGCTGGGCTGTTGGCTGGACAACCTTGTGCCACTACACTCCGCCCACACGTATTCTACCAGGCACGAGCGAGAACACACACACACACACACACACACACACACGCAGACACACACACACACACACCATTCCATAGTAACCAAGTTTACTGAATTCCGCTTTTCCCGTTTTTTAAAATTAGTTTCGGTTTGTCCGTCTGTCCTGTACTATATTTTTAAGGCGCCAGAGAGAGATTTACTCCACGTGGAAAAAGGTGCTTATAATTAAGAATGCGAAACAACAACAGCTATGTTGTACATTGCGAGCCATTGTGTGCAGCCGGCTGCGCCTCTCACCATTCCGTGCCTGTTAGTTGACAGCAGCACTGGTGGGGTGAATCCTGCACCGATGCCTGTGACCGGCCCGTTGTGGGTGGGCCCTATTAACACCTGCATGTCTCCGTGGGCCCCGGGTAGGGCGGGCACAGAGCCCACAGCGTGGCTACGCAGCACATGGATAGCGTCGTCCAACCGGTCTAGACGATCTTCCATCTTGTTTTGCTGGAATAAAACATCGGAGCGAATAATTTATCCTTAATTTCTAAATTGTTAATTGTTTTAATAAATAAGTTTCAGGTATTCTAAAACGCAGTCGACCCACTTTACACTGTATTCTGTGTATCCCTGGTCGGCTCGGCTCCTGGTCATTTTGAGCAAATTTTCAATTCTGACACCCTCCCCCATACAAAAAAAAATCACGCAACAGGTCACTTGCACTCTTTCCGCGATCGCTGCTTCGGTGAATTCTGAAACGAGTTAAGATTCGGTTCGCAAACAAAGCTCAGAAATAACCCCGGTGAGCCTTACCAGAGTGTGCAGCGTCCCTTCGTAATTCGGTGACATTGTGCCTTGGCCTCCGGACCGCGGCCACTGACCTGTAGCTGGGAAACGAGAGTAAGTCAGGCGTGCGAGAGCAATCAGGAGAGAACATCAGACAAGCGTAGGGAGAGGGGGGTGAACTGCAGGGAGGGAAAAAATGCCGGAAATCAGATGAGACGGCATCTTGCAGGAGCAAAGCCCGGGTTAGCCTGCTGTGTCCATGTCTCTGGCTCTTTTCTCTTCAGCCGTGCCTTCAGCTCCCCTCTCGACTCTCTACCCCCTCCTCGCTCCCTCCCTCCCTTCCCTCCCCTCACCCTGACCATTTCCCCCTTGCTTGGGTCCCGAGCCAACTGTCCAGCGCCTTGGGACGTCTTCCCGACGTGAAAGGCGCTCTATAAATGGAATCTTGTTGTCGTTGTTGTTGTTGTATCTGCACTGTGTCCGGGGTGGATGGTGTAGAGTGCCACACTCCACGGCAATGCACAGTCTGAGCAATAGATGGCGCAACAGTGCTACGGCTGCTGAACAGTCACAGAGCCACAATATTTACTTTCAGCCACAGATAAAACATTTAAACGGTTACCAAACCTCAGCATGACTTCAAATGGATGTCTGAATCTCGCAGAGGTGTGTGTGTGTGCGTGTGTAGAGGTGCTTATGTAGTTTGCGTGTAGTGTGTGGGTACGCGTAGTGTGTGTGTTTGCTATCCTTTTTCACACAAACAAATACCTGCAATTGCTTGTGGGGACCCAACCGGTGTAGATGGACTTGAATGAAAGTTACTGCTGGTATGATCTGGTGAATAAATCTGAAGGGAAAAAAACCCAAGAACCATTGTTATTATTAGACTGAAAACATTTTCTGATGCTGGCATGCCAATGTGACACGGAAAGCAATATTGAGCCAAATAGACTCTCTGGTGAAACACCCTATGTAACCACACGTTTAAAATAAAATTGTACAATAGTGCCACTCTCATGTTAATTAGAGTGTGTTAATTAAATCTTTAGTTTGTAAAAAGATGACATTCTGTGCACTTACCGAGGCTAGAGCTTTTCCCAGAGCATCACAGGTTTGGGGGCTGCCAGCTGAGCTCGCTCTGTTAGCTGCAAACAGTAGAAAGTAGATTAACAGGAAACCCACCAAGTAAACACACCACATCCTCACATAACAGCTACTGATAAACCACACCATTCGGTTGCCGGCAGTGGCTGCTATAACCCCCCTTACCTCATCTTCCCCCACACCTTGTCTCCCTCACTAACTCCCAAAATTGTACTGAAGTAGAAACGTTTAAAGAATAAAATAGAACAACGATAAATTGTCTTCGCAAATCTGCACTTCCAACCTTTGGATTTCACCCCCCACTACCCCTAATCCTGCAAGACCACACACACACACACAGAAACGTACCCATAATAGTTTCAGCCCCACTGATTGGCGGAGTGTGAGACGGAACCCCATATGTAGCTGAGCTCGGGTTGTTGGAACAGTGGAACCCGGACATGGAGGGCAGACTCCCATTCACCTCTGTGGGGGGGACAGGGTGCAGCGGGTAGTTCTATGAGAGGAAAAAACACACAGAAATGCCAGATACATGTTCACCAATTTACAACAGTTTACATTTAGTCACCTGTGAGACACGTATGAATGTTTCACACACAGCCGACTGGACCCCTGGGCTGTGTGTGGGGGTGGGTGGGGCGATAAGTGTGCGTGTGTATATGGTGGTTACTGGTCTGTGAGTTTCCCTTAGCTGAATGATGGGTGAGGGGTGATGAGATGTGGGGAGATGGTGGTGGTTGGGGGGCTCGGGGGGAGATCTGGGGGATTGAGGGGCTGGGGGGAGGATGATGGCGGTTGGTGGGATGGATGGATGGGTGAGGGGGGGGGTCGGAGTCGGAGGGGAAAGTCGTCCTCGTCGCAGGTTTATCTCTTTTTACAAAGAAAATTCTCCACCTTCCCCCCCCAAAAATGGTTGGAAACAAGGAGGTGCTTAGCATTAGCTTGGCCCACGGTGGAGGGAAAACCCCAGAGATTTGCCAGTAGTTTCTTTTTTGCTAAATTACAGCACACATTTTGGGCTAGGGTGATGTGCTGCTCGCTCTTGCTTTTACTTCAGATTCCAGATTCTGCACATCCAGTCCTGACGGGCAAACAAAATCTCATCGTTGCTTACAATAAATAGCAATACTTGTGTACGATACAACATTGGGGGGAACGCCTCGTAGCGCTTCACAGGATTCAGTGAAAGGGTGGCGAGTGTGTGTTGTTTGTTGGTTAGCGTAAACTTTTACACGACATCACTGGCTGAGAGCACACTACCCTATCCCCACATCCTTCATATACTTCTAGACTGTTCCCCAGGTATAAGGCGACATTTTCTGGAGTTTGAATAAAATGTAAAGCCATGTTGCAAGAAACTATTTTTTTAAAAAACCCACCCAAGGTCTGAAATCGTCAACTTCCTCAAAGGTCATCGTTGAAGATTAATGTGTTTTTTGAGTTTACTCATTTCACTCACCTATTCCGAGAAACTATAAATAGTTTAACACTGTGTATAGATCAGCAGCACTGGCCTGTGAACCAAGTATAACCCACGTTATTTGCATGAGGCACAAACATGACGAACAATTGTCACACAAATTACGCAAGTGTGACTGTATACGTCGGTGAATCTAACGGGTGAAATTTCTACCCGATAAACTTTTGCTCCATCAAGAACAACAACGTGTGTTATACAAAGGCCCCTTCACCCAGGATAGAGTTAAACCCTTGTAAATGTCAGGGATACAAGACTTTTTTTTTGCATTTGTAGCTGTTAACAAGACAGAGTGTAATTACCAGTCGTTCATGTGGGTGGAGATTACTGTACGGCCCGGGTTGGGACAAGTGAGATGAGGAATTTCCAATCAGCGCTGCGTACCCCGCCTGGCCCATCCCACCAGACGAGTTCCAAACATCGGGTCCGTTGTGAATACTGTCTGGAATGTAATGAAGAGATTTAACTTGGAGAGAACGAGAGAAACCCAGTTACTGACAATTACCTACATTCATGGCCAGATCCAAGCACAATATTACCGAAAGCCAGTGAGTCGCCTTGATGTACTCTTCACACAGAGTTGCACACGTTTCCGGGGGGGGAGTGGGGAGTTGGTCAGAAATCACAATTTAATATTCCCTCGTAACAGTTTGCTGGTGAAGCCATTCCCACCAGAGGTTCATTTATTTATTAGATGGTTTCATTTATTATTTATCTTATTTATCAGATGACCTTGCACCGAGTTGGGATGTCTGCTATTTACCTTGGATGTAGAAGGATCCGGGAAAGACAGAGGCTGATGGCTTGGAGGAAGTGTAACTGGCCGATTCTCTGCTGTACTCCTCGCTGGATGTGGAGGCGTAGACCTGCAGAACACGAGAGATGGAGAGCGTTACTCATGAAACAGTCCCTGACCTATACTGCACACGACACAGGCCAGTGGCTAAAGCTCGTTTAACATCTCCTTCAGTTCAGTACGTTTCCCCCCAGTCTAGATTGAGCTCAAAATTCCTAATTTGGGACCGGGTGGGGGGGGGGAGGTGAAAGCTTGGACCCGCAACCTTCTGACTTGGGATGTAGTGAAACACTTGCTTGGCAATGATTCCTACATTATACAGTGTGTAGAACATGGTGCGTAACATGCCATGAGTATAATAGGGAAGAAACAGGCAGGGAGTTGGGGGCTGCAGGTGCCACCAGCTCAGGAACCACAATCTTACCGATGACGGGAGGCCAGGAGGCACCTTTCGTACCTTTTTAGGCTGAGGTTCTACAAGAAAAAAAACAGGAAAGTTAAAATTAAAATAAACATGTAACACCCACCCCCCCAACCCCCCCACCATCTTTTCTGAAATGATGGAAAAGCAAATTGTGCCACTTTACCACCGTGCGTTCTGTAACGTTAACTGAAAGCCAGCGCTGTGCGGGCGGTTACCGAGATTGCTGGGCTCCTGTGCCGTACGGCGGCGAGGGTTTCCGGGGAAGGCATAGCCCTGAGAGCCCGTCTTCACCACCGTGGGAGACATGGCACCCGAGGGGGCAATTCCCATCTCAGAGTTCAGAAAACCGGCCTGGGACATAGAAACAAGTTTATAATAAAATACACAAACATTGACAAACTCAACCGGAGGAGGTATTTTTTTTAAAAAAACAATAAAAACTGCAGGTCGCTCACCTGATTCAAAGGCGGCATGGCAGCTTCTCTTCCAAACGCAGTGAAAGGAACTCTTTCAGAATTTTTTACTGCAGGAGAGAGAGCGAGAGAGAGAGAGATTAAGCATCGATGGTAAATGAAAAATAAAGGTCACTTCGCCAGTCAAACGTATCACAGGAATCCCTATTCTAGACGCAAAAAACAAAAAAACACGATGAGTTAATTTGTTGTAAAATTAGAAATTTAAAGCGGATTCATCCATCAAGTCGACATTCTCTCTCTCTCTGTGACTGAACTGTTCATCCAATCCCATTGCCCTACTCCCGTCTCCCTCAAGCCTCTCTCATAGACCCATCTGACTTGATGGGGCATTCCATGTCCTAACAACTCTAAGTGAAAAATAAGTTTCCTAAACTCTCCTTTCACTCTCCTGGTGACTATCTGATAACTACGCTCCCCGGTCACTGACTCCCCGATCAGTGAAAATTGTTTCTCTCCATTTATTTACCGTCAAGAACCCCCTCAATTTTGTCCAACTCGAGCAACAAAGGTGGCTCCAGAATCTTATACATCAGCCAATTGCTGAACAGTTGACTTTCAGCACATTTTTGCTGGCCTGAGAAATCCAAGAACTTAAATAAAATAAAGGTTGTGTTAGGGAGGACAGGGAGTGGAAAAACGGGCACTTTAGAGTTTATCCGTCTTATTATGGATATAAGAGGCCAGACCCACTCAGTCTCAGACACTATATATAAACTCAAACCCCAACGCAGGTCACACAATCTAAAATTAAATCGTACAAACCAGTCAAATATGCAAAATGCTGATCACAAGCATCCAATCTCTCCTCCATTTTGTTTTAAAAAAGGTAAAGAGAGAAATTTAAAACGGTTTAAAAAAATCGATATCATCTACAAACAAAATTTAAGCGTGGAAAAAAAAACGTTCTCTTTAAAAAGAACGCAAATTATATGTAAAATATATATTAAAAGAATCTCCACCTCTCCCGCCCCCCTGCCCCCGCGGCATAACAAATTAATCACTCGGGGCGCTGGGAGCAGGTGCAAAACAGGCACACAGCATCGCACTGTTTCTCTCAATCCACAGGGATTTTGCACATGGTTGCCCAGAAATTACTCCCTGCAATTCCTACAGGAGATTCTTGTGTGCGCACCCGCACACACACGCACGCACAGAATCATTCACACACTTTACATTGTTGCCTGCATTTTATCTGCCTCTGAACATCCGAATGACATATTTAAAACACAATAGAGAATAAATAAAGCCTCGTCTCTCCCGTCTGGAAAAGTGATGCAGATTTCGGCCAGGGAATAGCGACCGACAGATAGATTTCCTTCCCTTAATTCACATTATTCCCCAGTAAGGGATCCATTGCTCCCGATCGACACTCAGTGGCTTCACAGAGCTGTTGCTTCCATCACCATAGGAAGAACTCAAACCATAATTATAGGCTGTCTTCAGATGCTGCATTTGCCAAAAGACGGTTTCTCTGTCTTCATTTCCCCGCCCCCACACCTCGCCTTCTGACACTTTTATAAATAGTGACTTATTAGACAGTTATACCTCAGCCTTATCTGACTTATTCTCAATTATTTATTTCTTTTATCAACGCATTGTTTTAATTGCTGCAAAGCCATTTGCTTCATCAACATTCGCAGTCGTTACACTTGACACATGTCGGGAGGACGTCTCAAAGCGCTTCACAGAATGCAAAGTGCATTGTGGGGACACAAGATTCTGTTGTAGGAATTGCAGGAAGTCCTATGACGTGTAGTGACTGTTTTTCTTTGAAAAAAAACTAAGCCTTCGGCTCAGGCGAGATGATCACCTTTGTAAGTGCTGAGATGACCTCTGTGTGAAGGGCAATGGAAATGTAAACTTTTTTTGAGGATTCTACCCATTCTACCTTCCTAATGGTGCATCCAGGAATGGAGGCTACTGCAGTCTCAAGAGTCTACATTAATTATAAACAGCAGTAAAGCACCAAATAACTCCCTCTAGTCCATCATACTGTAACACAGCAATAGTTTACAGCAATGGGCCGCCCATTCACATGCTGGACATTACCCAGTACAACAACGGCATGTGAATGGACAGTGAACCAGATTCCAGGAGCTCAGTTATCAAAAGGCCACATCTGCACTCAGCAGCGACAGGTTTCAGGACAGTTAGAAAAGCAAGAACGAGTCTAGAGGATGAGAGTCAACGAGATTAAAAAAATGGCGACAGTAGGAAACAGGCCAGAATGTTAGCAGCAGAAGATGAGAGACACCGACGGGGCAGATTGGAAACAACTGGCAGACGTGGGGGGAAAAAAAACACGACAATTTCGACTGGATTTGCAAGAGATGAAATACTGAGGATATCAAAACACATCAGGGTCATGACTACTACGGTACCAACTTAGTGTCACATACAAAGCATTTACACTCTGCTCTCCACGTCCTCCGTCTGGGGTGAGGGAGTCAATCCAAATGGGAAATTACAACCATTACATCTCTGAATCCAAATGCAACACCTTCAGCCAAAGAACAACCCTTCCCCTGGACATTACACTGCACATTACACGAACAGGCTCAATGGGCTGAATGGCCTGGGCAAAAACTCAGCACAAAAATCAAGGCTTAACCCCCACACCCCACCCAACAGATTAAATATTTAAATTCACATTATTACAGAGCACAAACAATTCAGGAAACTGACTTGAAACTAATTTAAATTGCTACTGTTTTAAGAGTTGTATTATAAAGCCCAAATCAATTCTCAATGGGGTGGGGGGGATTTAGGTGGGGAGCAAAAAAACAGAATTGTCCATACAAAATACAATTAGGATTCGCCCACCACAGTCTCCACCCATTCAAAGCCCTTCCACCACCCACCCACCCACAAACAACCGCAAGAAGTTAGTTACTGAAAAGCTTTGAGTTTACTCTGTTGAAGGGTGGGTGGGGGAGAGAGTGGTGGTTTAGGGGGTTCAAAGATCATCCACTGGTTACTGACCAACAAGCCCCGAGTTTATGAACGAAGATGAAGACATGCCTTCGTGTGAGGGCAGCTCTCTGCTGGGGCCGTGGTCACCGTAATGAGCAGCTTCTCCATACACCTGAGAAAGAAACATTACAATCCTCAAAATCTCAAACTAAACAGATTCTCGTTGCAAAAAAACACAACTGTTTGAAGACGGCCACAGATTAGGGCCACATTGGTGGGTTTCCAAAGGGACCCCCACCCTCCAGGAACGTACAATCTCCCACCTCAAAAAACAAACCACGAGCAGCAGAAACCCTGTGCAATTCCTGTCAGAGGGAGGACAAGACCTGTTCGGGGAGGGAGGGAGCCTTGAGTGTGAGGGAGCCTAGTTCAAAGAACGTAGACCACCTACTGTAGTAGGTGGTGTTTCTGAGTCACTTCCTCACATTCTCCACCAACTCTGACACCAACACAAAGCATGAGAGGTTCTGCCCCCACACATCAGGGAAGCTCACAGCCAACATTCCAGCTCTCAGGATTCACAACGACTTGGCCCCGGTACCGGAGAAACGGAGCGGTTAAGGAGCCCTCCACGTGTCCACGCTAGTGAGCAGCAGCCAGACAGATCTGATAGGAAACGGGAATGTTGGGAGCTTCCCAGGACACAGCTGTGGGCAGCATGCCGACACTCTGGATTAATCCAGACGGGGTTTTCCTAACAGAAATCTTCCAGCCGGCCTTCAGCTGACTCACTGGTTAAATATAGCAGCCCACATTGTCCACAGGAAACAAACAGCGGGACGTCTACAACAATTTAGACCCTGTTTTTAACCACCAACACAATGAGATCTCTTCCGCCTATTACAACTATTGGAGAGAGGAAAAACAGGAAAAGCATTTTTCTTTTGCTAAATTGAAATGTGAAATAACGAGGATAGAAACTTGGAGGGCGGGTGGAGGGCAGGGGGTGGGGGGGGGGGGGTAGAGAAAGGGGAGACAAGAGGCAATGTTCAATGGGGGACAATTAGAAGATCCCCCCCCCCAAAAAAGTCTATTACAGTTTATCCCGTGACGTCCTCCTGCCATGAAAGGAGGCCTATCAAATGTAAGGAATATTATTGGGGGTGGGCCTCAACATTTGCAACAAGGCAACAGCTGGATGAGACGATCAGAGAGCCAGCTTGCAAGGCGGACAAAGAGTTAGCTTGAATTACAGGCCTGGCACAGGGCACTGTGTGTGCTTTAATTCCTGACTTACACGGTTCCGTCTTCTCTCACCTCACCAACAATAGAGACACAGACGTAGAAAAGATCCACTACATTACTGTGGGCATTTGTAACCCCCATCCAACCAACCCCACAAGGGGCAGGTAATAACACACTCTTACCCTGGGCTGGTCATACGTTGATGGGTTGTTGTTCTGTGTATTTGGTGCCCAAGGACCGGAAGCTATCCGTTCATCCAAACCTGGAATTCAAGAGAGGAGATTAATGAAGAGTTTATCTTAGAAACCAAAGCGCACACAAATACAATCATAGCTAGTTTGAAAAATTCAAAAAGAAAGCCTACCCCTCCTCAGATTACTACACTCATCAATATCTCGACAAGAACAGGATTAAGGAAAACAGTCATGCAGACAATCAAAATATTGGAAAGACAAATCCTGGGAACTCTGAAATAGCCTGCAGTTTGAGCGTCGACATCACGAGCAATAAACTCTGGGTCAGAGATGGTGTGGTCGAGGAGCTCGGTAGCTGACAGGACGCCTGCTCCTGAGGGTCCCCTCATTGACAAAGAGGAAACAGAAAGTACACGAGAGAGAGAGGGAGGGGAGAGGGAGAGGAGGAGAAAGAGAGAGGATAAAAAGAAAAAAAATGGAAGGGTCTCGTTGAAGATGATTCTATTCTGAACCAATAACAAAGTCTTTCATTTAAGTAACGCCCTTCATGTACAACATCGGAGCACTTGCAGGAGAAGCCAATAGACCTCCAGAATCAATCAGATTTTAATCAATCAGTGAAACACCAGAGCCACAATCACCGCCAACTCTACTCTCACGGTGCGCTTCCCCCACAGCGAGACTGGGCGCTCGTGCTAATTACATCAAACTTTTAAGTAGTGTTAAATTCACGGTAAGCTACCCTACCGCTAGGCACCAAGTCCCGCCCCACCCCCTTCTCGGCAGAGATGATCTAGCCTAACAGGGCGATTACCTACGGTTGGTAATCGGTGCCAGTGTCAGCGCGCAGCCACTATGGGGTATTGTGCAGAGCGAGGACTGTGTGTCAGCCTGGCTCACTTGCTCTCGCCACCAAGTGGAGTCCTGTAGCTCAGTGGTTAGAGCACTCGCTTTGCAAGTGAGAGACCTGAGTTCAATTCCAGGCAGAGGGCGAAACCTTGGGCAAGTTTCCTTACTCCACACAGAGCCTAATAATAATCCCTCCAAAAAACCCAAAACAATAATAAATTGGTCATTTTCACTCTACGACTGTTTGTGGGACATTGCTGTGCGCAATTGGCTGCCCCGTTCGCCCACAAATATACAGTCAATTCACTTTACAGTATATTCTGTGAAGCGCTTTGGGACGTCCTCCCGATGTGAAAAGCGCTATATCAAATGCAAGGATTATTATTATTAAGTCAGAGGGATGTGGGTTTAAGCACCGCTCACAATGTAATCGGGGGGGCCATGTGCTGCAGTGTTAGAGGTGCCATTCTTTGGATAAGATGTTAAATCAAGCTCCTGTCTGTGTCCTGGCCAACAATCCCCAGGTAAAACTGCTCATTCGTTTTTATGGCTATTTCGGGGATGATGTGAAAGTGGTAAAAACGCACAGAAGTATTTTGCAAAAAATGACAGCAGAGCCTGAGAACAAGTTAGTTAGTCGCCGGCTCTTGGCTGAAATTCCAAGTTTATTTTGAGCTTTAGAATCTCAGCCTTTCGTCACTCATTTAGCCGACCGTGGAAAATTACTCATTTATAAAGAAGGCTTCAGGAGAATTAGCTCATCAGTGAAATGGGGAACGGACTGATCAACACGCTGCAACACTGAAATAGTGCAAACCAGAGGCGTCCTGGCTCAGAGCTGGGGAATCGCGGCTGGCGGGCTCGCCTGGGCTAAGTTCAAGCGAAAGTTAAAGATCCCATGGTACTACTGTATTCGGAAAAGAGTTTCTCTCCCCCCCTCCCCCCCGTGTCCTGGCAAACAAGAGACTGATCATTCACTTCACACCTTTTTATAAATTCAATCGGTTGCTCTAACTTCACTGTGCGCACATTGGCTGCATTCGCCCACAAAATATCCAGTCACTACACCGGACAGCAATTACCCACAAAGCACTTTTGGGATGTTTCAGCATTGTAATCACTGAAGCAGATGGGTATTATAATAAAAATTGTTGAATTTGATATCATCACATCAGCAAGAGGTTTCAAAGTGCTTCACGGGATCCACTGTAAAGTGGAAGGACTATTTTGTGGGTGAATGTTATCAATTATAACCTGGGGTCAGGGTACTCACAAAAGGACTGATGACCTGAGCCAGGCACTGGGCTGAACGAAGGTGCAGAATTGCTCGGAAGGTTTAAAAAGGAGATAAACATTTAACTAGGAAAACAAATAGATACACTGCTTAATAAACAAGTTTATTACCAATAAGAACCAGCCTCTGCCTAATATTCTCCAGAATTAAGTAACCATCGGTGTATCCCCAGGGGGAAGGAGGAGAGAGAGATCGCAAGCGCATTCCACTCCAGACACAGAGTAAGTGGTGGATATGGAGCGCTGTCTGGTTTGGTTGCTCTTAAGTATGGTGATGGCTCCCACTAATGTCAGACATGCTATTGATTCCTCGGGCTCAGATTAATGCACAATATGAAAAGGCCAAGGAGTTTCTCTCCCAGTTGGTGTCCTGGCTGACAAACCCACAAATAAAAATACTTAAAAGAGAAAAAAAAAATTGGGCATTCACTTCACAATGGGGATGTCACTCTGTGCAAAATTTGCCATCCTGTTCACTTACAAAACACAGTCTCTACACTCGACAGTAAAAAAATCCCATGAAGTGATTTAAGACGTCCTTCCTGATGTTAAAGGCTCCCCGACAAAGAATGTGAGGACAATTATATTTTGTTATGATAACGGCAGCTTCTCACTCGCTTCGCTGTTGAAATGAACAAACTCCTCTTCCCAAAGATGATCACTGCACAACCACAAAGTTGCCGACAGAGGGTGTCGGTTTCCCTGGCATGAGACTCCCATTGCTCAGAGTTAAAAGCAGCAACAAACACGTCATGGTTGAGTCAACGCTTGGAGTTAAATAAAGCCGGCGCTTAGGGTATGGTTGGCATCCCAATAAGCGGGAGTGGAATGGCTGGATTTCCTGGTTAGTAATGAGACGGGGATGGGGGGGGTGTTCTGCAGTCAGTTACACACAAAAAATACTTTTTGTATTGAGCGTACAATCGAAACACACAATTTCTATTCTCAAAATACGCTTTCGATCACGGGATGAAATGTAACTAAGCTCTTGCAGTCGCCAAAGTTTTTTTATTGTTTTAAAAAAAGACAAGAACACAGCAGCCAAAGACGCGTCTTTTACGATTATGGCTCAATTACTTGGGCTCTCGTTTCAGAGTCGGAAAGTTGTGGGTTCAAGACCCACCCCCCCCCACACACACACAGACACACGCGGGGAACTTGGAGCTCACAAGCCAGGCTGGCGCTTCACACAGTGCTGGGAGAGCACTTCATTGTTGGATAAGAGAGTAAACCAAGGCCCCATCTGCGCCCTCTTCGGGGGAATGTTAAAGAGCCTGTGGTACTTTTCAACAAGAAAAGTGATGGGCTGGGGGGGGGGGGGGGTCCTAGAAGGATGAGATGGGCCGAAGGACCTTCATCATCTGAAAGAGTCTTGATCAGATGGTCATGGCCTCTCTCTGACTTTTTGAAAAATTTATAAGAAAACCATAAGTTGGAATCGCCAAACTGATTTAATGTAACATTGCCCGGATGCTGGTGGCTAACTTCCCGTTATTGTTTCAGCCACCAATAGCGCTGGTGCGCGAGCTGTCAAATTCTGATTATTATCTGCCGCAAATCGCTCAGACAGCCACCTTTTTGAAGTCTGTGATCGGGGACAGAGTTAAGAAATGTCTGGAGCAAAGGGCATTCTGTCTGTGGAGACGCACAAGACTCGTTGCTACATAAACAGGGACCAGAGACAGACAGAGAGAGAGAGAGAGAGAAAGACAGAGGGAGAGAGGGAGCTAGAGAGACAGACAGAGCGAGAGAACGAGCGCAGTTTGTCACAATGTAAAGCCCCCAAAAAGGAAAGCGAGAGGATGAGGAAATCAATCGTCAGGAGAATCCAAACAAGTGAGTTAAGTCATTGTTTCCTTTGGGCTGATCAGCAATTTGAAGACTGACTTCACATCTGGTCTACATTTCCAACTTGCTCCAGTCTGAAGCATGTGAGGTGAGGAAGCTTCAGTTATAAAGAGTCGTGAATGGGCAGAGAAATCAGCGCAAAGCTAACACAATAGGGGAGGGAAAGCAGTGTATTTTGTTTTAATAAAACGAAATTATTTTTGGCAACTTGATGACTCATTCAATGGTCACGAGAAATATTGAACCACTACATTGGTGCAGACAGACTGAATTCAAAACTTTATCTAAAGAAAATGGGGCAGTATAGTTGGGCCCCATTCTAATGGTGATACATATTCACGTGTGCATTTATAAATGATCATATTTAACTCCCACCAATCATACAGCACTGATTGTACGTACGCTCAACATCAATCACGGAGCACGCACTATAAACACTCAAACTAAAGAGTCACTGACACCAGGAGCCCCAGCGACCTGCTTTCCTGGCTTTCAGGCTGAATGAGCTAAGGTGGGGAAACCAACAGGTTTACTTTCACAAAGTGCCACTAACCACAGATTGGTAACCTGAGTCAGACATCAGAATAGGCGTGTCAGACAGCTGCTAGGATAGCGACCAAACCCCGGGGGGATCGCTGTGAGTCACCACCATTCAGGCAGCCTGACATGGCCTTTCCCAAAACAGTTCCTACCAGCTACAGTGGAGCCCTGTAGCTCAGTGGTTAGAGCACTCGCCACGCAAACGAGAGACCTGGATTCACTTCCCAGTCAGGGCGAAATGTTGGGTAAGTTTCCTTGCTCCACACTCATGCCTCTGTTTACCAACAGTAAGTAGGGACCCAGTCGTTAGTCGACAGTCTATTTTGTGAAGCGCTTTGAGAAGTCGAGAAGACACAAAAAGCGCTATATCAAACGCAAGTATTATTATTATTATCACCATTTCCTGCTCGATGTCACTGGTGCTGGTGGGAAGCGCATGTTGTGTACGCAGCAAGGCCTTTCCAGAAAGTAAGCGGCATTATCAGCGCACGGAGCTGGCACACGTTGGTGGGGGGGAGGGGGGGGGGGGTAGGTGTGTGGAGCAGTGATGATGCCTCAATGTCATTGCTCCCAGCTCCCAGACACCTTCATACCAACATCAGGTAAATACAACAGAAACTGACCCATGAGATGTCACTCAGGTGGTCAGTGTGCAGACCAGTGTAAAGCCCGCGGGGGTGTGGAGGGGAGGGTAGTGATGTTACACCTATGGAACCCAACCTCAAAACCAACCCAGACTGAAAGTCAACCTTGAACCATGAAACAGCTGTGACAGACTGGAGAGAAATCAGTTTTGGCTGCTTCAACCCAGTTTCTGGTGGGCAGGAGTCCACAGCACAAAACAGTGCCCATACTGTGGCACTAATGTGGCAGCAGCATTCACACAGCCCATGAGGAGTGATTAGTAAGGAGAAGGCCAGCGTCGGGGTCTGGGACCTGGGTTAACACACGGAGACCCCGGGTTAACACACGGAGAACAGAGATTTTTTTTCAAGGAAAACAACACCTTGGGTTCTACTCATGTGCTGATTCGGCTTTCCTCTTCCTAACGCAATAATAATCTGATTTCATTCCAACCTCCCAGCGCCGACTATTATTAATGGTGCAGCTTTAAACACGCTTTACATTGGGTGCCAGGACTTTACCGCATTAGTGAAGAGCTCAAACCTGAAGGTAGGGCTGACTTGGCCAGAAGCTCAGTCTCACTCAACTTCTCAAAGCTGGAGACTGGAATAATCAGCAACTCGCAACAGACAACAAGCGACAACCAAGTATTCACAGTAGTTTTTTGTGGGGGGAGAAGAGGTAATAGGGTGGGTGGGAGTGAGGGGAGAAAGAAGAGAAAATGGATTGAATACCTTGCTATTGATAGGTATTCTAGAAAGTTTCAGCACAGAAGGCAACCACTTGGCCCATCGCGTCTAGATATCTGGAAATATAAAGCGGAGTAAACTACAGGGATTTGGGAAGGGGGAAAAGGGCAGGTAAATGGGACTGAAACGATTGTTTAAAAATCAGTACAGACAAGATGGACCAACTGTAAATGTCTATGTTTTTAACGTGCCAGCTGAGAGAACAACCAACAACATACAACTTAGGGAGTTACTCCCGGTAACATTCCTAAAAATACAAATCTTAGTTTTGAAGCCGGCTTCCTCCAAGTTCCTTTTGAGATATAGAAAACGGGCTTCAAAAGATTACATAATCTTTGTATGTGATATAATACCTTATCACATTGTCACAATGTCTCACAATGCTTCACAGAATTTACAAGATTAAATCTAAATTCAACAACTTGCCAAATTCTAGGACAGTAAAAACACAAACACCTAAAACACCTAGAGAGTGAGTGTGTGGGTTTCCGTGTGAGTGTGTATGTGTGTGGTGGTGAGGTATTGAGGTTTGGGCCAGTTTGGATTCACTCCAGTTAATGATCACACTCTCCGTTTCTGAACATACAGCAGGAATTAAACATCTTCTCACAGATCAAAGTAAATGGAGGAACTGTAAGTTTAGTGCACAAATTACTGTTTATGTTGTACGTTTCCTGTCAGGTTAGTAAAACACAAACTTTGGTGTCTGAAATAAAAACGATCGTCAATTCCACGTCCCGTTTCTCATCCAGCCAAACTTCTGTCCCCGCCACCCACCAACAACAAAAAAAGTTGCTTTGAGACTCTTCTGCTGAAGAGTGGAAAACACACCACAGCTTACTGGCTGGCTATAAGGCACTGGGTTGAGTCAGTCACCTGCAGGAACATTCACACTGTGGAGTCACTCCCTCAAGTCAGGTTTCCAATGCCACTCCCATTCCTGTTGCTTTGGGAAAAGACTTGTTCTCTACAGCCAGGGCTAATTCAGAGCTAATTCAGGGAATGCCGCTTTTGGTGACTGTACCATTACCCCAGTATGTAATCCTGGCTCACAATCTCCCACCCACCCACCTCCCCCCAAAAAACTCTTGCCAACCACAAGATGAGGAAATAAGTGCTTCCCCATCACACCCCTCCCGCGCGCTCACCCCAAAAGGCACTGGTAGATTGGCCCCCGGTGCGATGCTGCCACCCTCCATTCACACCAGCAGCGAACAGCCATTTGAGAACAAAAATCTTCCCTCGCACTCATTACTCTACACACACACACACAAAGAATCCACAACACATGCTGTATTTTATATTTAACAATCAGTTCTCACCCTCACACTGACACAGAGCGTGGAGACACAATACAAAGCAAGTTAATCAGTTAGCTCTTGCTTACACTGCTGTGTTGTGGCTGCTTGGCTCAAGTCGTGGCTTTGAGAGACCACAATACAGGGCCAAACGTGCTGACGAACTGCCCCTCCCCCAAATTTTTATTTTTGGAGTGAAAAACTGTTTGGTCTCGAGCTGTGCGAGAGGCAAGCGAAGGATTTACGAAAAAATATATTGCTAAACAAAAAACCCTCCAAGAGCTGTTAAACAATGATGAGCGCTTTCATGAATCTTCCCATTCAGAGTTTCATGTATGAACATGGGAACAGGAGGAGGTGATTCAGCCCCTCAAGCCTGTTCCCCCATTCTATTAGATCCTTTGCTTTGGTCCTTCCCTCCCAACAAAAAAAAAGCTTGTTACTTTGGATCATTAACATGAACGGCTCTGCTCGCTCATTTAACCCTCTACATAAACAATAAATTAAATAAAATACCACCCGAACAGGTAGACATGAGCTGGATTTAACACCCCCCCCCCACCAACATACACACACAGATACAGAGCATTCATGGTTGAGCCCAAATTTCAACGTGAGGTTTGAACCCACAACTTTCTGACCTGTAGACCTTCTTAGCTAAGCTGACGAGAGGGAATAACCGTTTTTCAAAACAAGTCAACTCTTTCTATCTCAAGATCAATCTCAATGTACAAATACAAAGTCACTACACTCAATAGTAATTACTTGTTACCTCCCTCACATCATTCAACCTCCATGTCAAGACCTGCCTCTTTGACCGTGATTCTGGTTACCTTCCCCTCCCACCCCTTCGACTCCTAGGTCAGTATTGTTAAGCTTGGGACGTCCTCCTGACGTGAAAGATGCCCTATAAACGTAAACTTGTACTGTAATCTGTTGAAACTCTGCCTCGTTTCAAGCACTACGTCAAATCCCTAACCCTAAGAAATTTTATTTTCACCGATGCCAGTAACACAACAAAAACAACGACAACTTGTATGTAGAAGAAGCGCCCTTCAGGATAGCCTCTGAGCCCTGACAATGGGCTTCGATGCAGCTCCTTTAAAGTCAGGACATCTCAAAGCTCTTCGTAGGATTTACTGTAAAGGTATGGTGACTATATTGGGGGGGCCAAACGTAGCAGCTAATTACACTCTCAGGCCACAAAGCGAGTGAATAAATAAAACAAAAACCAGGCAGTAAATAAATTAGAATATTCAGAAGAAGGATCCTTTCACAGGAACCGGAGAAATGCTTCTGAACAGCGAGTGTCACATTATACCGAGAAGTTCGTGAATTCTGCTCACCTCAATAAAAAGCCTCGGGGAAACACTAATAAAATGCACTAAAACCTGTGTCTGTAATTTCAGCCTTCAGTGATCCAGCAACAATTTCCAGTTAGAAGTCATTTCTGCTCATCATTGTTTATTTGTTTGATTACTGCCACAATAATAAAACATAGCAAAATGAAACACAAGTTCCGTCATTTCAGAACACTGAAATGTCACTGCTGTGTGTGTGATGTGCGCGCGCTACTATGGCGCAGAAACACATCTATAGAGCAGTTGGAGAAAGTTTTAATCTAGAGGGTGTGTGGTGTGGATGAAGGGAAGGAAAACATCAGTTGAAAAGAGAAAGGGAGCGAGAAGGAGAAGAGAAAGAAAAATTGGTTTCTGGAGACTACGAGAAACATTCCTTTGATTTAAGTTTCAAAAACATTCACACGCTGAAAAAACACCAAACTAAACTCTTCCTCTGAGCACGTCACCCGCTCATTTGTAAGTTGACGGCAAAACCTAAACGAGCAAAGGGGCTATTTATAACCAACATAAAGCCAGGAAAGGCCTATAAATGATAAATTCAATCCATTGTGCCGGCAACTTTACTTGGAAATTGATAAGTTGTTGTTTTGGTTTGTCGGATCATTAGGGCTGCTGAGGCCCATTTTCCCCTTTTCGGGATTGACTGAAGAGAAAGGTTTAACAATGGGACAAAGTCCTGACTGGTGCCAACATGTTGTTAAACGTTTTTTTAAAAAAAGAAAAAAAGATATTCCTGTTCAGGCATTTATCTGTTTGCCCAACATTTGAAACACATTTAAAAGCAACTTCCAATGAAGCTCATAAACACTAGAGTTAAACCACATCACACACTCTCCTTTCTTTCCTCTCCTCCTCCCCCCATTACCTCCCTCGGCCCCCTCCCCCCAGCCACTGAGCCAGCAATTATATCCCACATTCAGAGATGTTCATTAACAATGAATTCCACTGAAGAAACTCCAAAGTGAATTTAACTGCCGACAAATAAGTTACTAAAAGTCAATCACCGAAGTCTCCTTTTACCCGTTTGTTCCCCAGAAAGTAAAAAAGTCTCAGCTTTAATGATAGCTTGAAACTTTTAAATCAACTTTAGCCGGGGACAAAACCAGGTGAGGACCCGGTCACCAAACCCTTCCCGGAAACCTTCTCCAAATGGAACAGCCTGAGTCACGACTCCAAACCAACCAGCCCTCCCCCACACAGAGCCATACCGACTAGACCCCCCACCCACAGAGCTGTACCGACCAGCCTGCTCTCCCCCCCCACCCACAGACAGAGCCGGTACCGATCAGACCAAGCGGTGCGGTGGTGGGTGGGGTAGAGGGAGAGAAGACACGCTTTTCACCCTGTGACGCCTGTCCACACTCCCATGTTTGAAATAACTTTACAAACATGCTAACTATCACAAGCGGCCTGTAAACCCCCGGGAACTGCTGAGGAGCCCGGCTGGGGGGGGGGGAGGGGGGAGAGAAGCCATGCAACGGGTCCTGGAGGAATGGAAGTTCGGCGGCTGATTCGGTGATGCAGTAACCAAGGCGATAGGCACACTGACCAGCAATGTGTAACCAAAAAAGCCACTAAACCCGGTCACACAAAGGGTTTAAATTGAGGTGTTACTTGTGGATTAGAGAAGTGTGAAACTATTAGCCTTTTTTTTGTCTCAGATCAGTCTGTTATTTCCTGTTCAGTGAATCCCTGGGGAAACCTGCAACCCCCCCCCACCCCCGAAACACCACCCAGGCCTCTCCCCCCACCAACCGAAACATCACCCAGTCCCCACCCCGGGGAGAGTCAGACAGTGCCCGAACAACAAATCACAACAAGAAACGTGGGAGGGGGAGCACTCCCATCAGAGGTCATTTCTTTTTAACTACAGTGAACGGCTGCCACGTACACACAGAACTTTACAAGTTTACTGCATGGTCTCGGGGCTGCACGATACAGCTCTCACTTTTCAGATGTTTTTAACTCAAAAAAGTCCAGGAACAGAGAGCGCGCGGGAGTGAGAGAAAGGAAGGCTGAGGTGGAACAGAGAGAGGATGAGGTGGGAGAAGAGACGGAGTCTGGGGGGGGGGGGAGGAGAGAGAGAAGAGGGGAACACAGCCCCTTCACAGTCTGTAGACAGACCATTTGCTCTGTTTCCACAAACATGACCAGAGGCAAGAGCAGCTCAGCTTTAAAAGGTCGTCTTCCTGGGTCGGCACACGCGGCCAGAGAAGCACTGTTTGTTTTGGGGAGGATTTATATAAAGTACTGCCTCGATGCAGTCACATTTGGTGGCAGTTTGTGGGAGTCAAGGCTTTGGGGTGGGTGGGGAGGGGGTTGTAGAGAACACCTCCAGAGGGTGGGGTACTCTGTGACAGCTCGAGAATCAGACACATCTACAACTGAAGGCATCCAGAGCACAGAGAGACGCACACACACACTAATTATCTTACACTATCTACAAAGCACCTCCCAAAGAGCTTCACAGGAAAGTGTTGTGACTGTATTTTGGATAAGCAAACGCCTTTATAGTAACATTGAAAAAATTCCGCAGGACGGTTTAGTGAGTATGTTCTCCTGACTCCCCAGCACATGGGAGCGACATGCTGAGCAACCTCACTGTGCTTCCCGGCCTTGCCAGCCGCCAGCAACACCCACTTTGCCTCGGATGGTTTGAATCCCACAAGCAGACGCTAACTGATTCACTAATCTCCTGCTTGCGGGATTCAAACAGCATCAACAATAACAACTCCTCCTCACACATATACAACACCTTTCATGTCGGAACAAGCCATTACAATGCCGGTACCGGGAAGATCACCCGGGAACGAGAAACATACGGCAATGGAAATAAAATTTGGCCGGCCACAATCTTAGGGCTTTTGATGACTTTCTCATATGGTTTAATCATGAATAAATCCAGCTCCTTCAGCTTGGGTTTATTGGCTCATTCCCAACATGGCTCCAATGCAGGAGGTACTGCAGCTAGGAGGGATAACTTTAATATATATTAAAAAAATTATAAAAAGATATTGTAAAGTTTATATTGAGAGTGATTAAATGGGAAATGCTTCAGTTATAATGTTTCTGATCAGCAGATTACATATACACAAACACAGGCAGAAAAAGCATTGCCGACTGAAACAAATCTCACACACAGGCGAAAGAGAATTACACACACTCAAAGGCGGAAACAAGTTACACATTCACATGCGCACAGAAAGAACTATACACACTGGCAGAAATAATAACACAAACAGACAGAAACAGAGAATGCCACACCCACACAAAGCAAAAGAACTACACACACTCAGGAGGCAAAAAAAGAATCACACAGATATGCACAGGCAGAAAGACACACACGCACAGAAAATAACACGCACAGAAGCAAAAACAATTACATAAACACATACAGATTACAGTCAGCAATTTTGGTTCAAATGAAGGAATGGGGGTGAGAAGTGAGAAGCAATTAGGAACCAGTCGCTGCGAACGCCAGGCTTACAGCAGCGAGTCTGAATGGATCAACAGCAGAAAGTCAAGGTAGGCATTCCGTTACCTTGGGACACACACAAAAACTGCAAACACCCAGCCCAGCTCTCGCCTCTTATACCCTTTACGTCATCTTCATTGTTTGTTGCACCTCACTCACCATTTTTATTATATATTGTATAGAAAAACAAAAGTAAGTTGCTTCTCACATGTAAACATCTATTTCTGGGGTTTTCCCTCATTCTGCACGAGTTAAAAAAGATTTTTATAAAGTTTAAAGAATGAGATAAGGAGACAAAAAACTCAGCCCACACAGGACGGACTTCTGCAACTGAAGTAAAACATGTCACCTCCTGAGCAGAGCCGCCTCACCTCCACCCACAAACCGCAGGTAACCATCAATATTAAATGGTCACAAGATTTCCAATCACACTCCAAAGGCAGATTACTTTGTTACTTTAAATGACTTGATCAAACCACACACAGATCTGATGAACTGGTGGGGAATGACCCAACATCCAACAGATGGCAGCAATCAATATACAGCGACTCAGGGGAGAGAGGGCGAACGGTTTGTGGGTTGTTATTGATGTTATCGGTTTCATTTGATCGGCAACAGCAAAACCCATAGAAGCCGACGCGGGGAAAATAAAACACTGTGCGGACGCTCACTATAATATAATCCCTGCAGTTGATACAGCACCTGATCACGTTGCTGAGGCTTCTCGAAACGATCGGAACTACAACACTGACAAATCGCTCTTTGCTTGTGTTCTGTGTGGCATTTAGACCAAAATGATGAGACAGTTACAAAAAAAGCTACCAGTGAAGAACTCCCAGCTCTCGGTTAGACTCAGACACCAGCCTCTCGCTGTCTCATTGATAGTAAACAACGTAACATTGCACTGGTCCAGCACAGGTTTCTACAGTACTTCACCTCACGTGTGAAATAATGCGCAACACAAGTTCCTTATTGTATCTTGTTGCAGAAAATTATCAATTATATGTCACTTATACCAACAATGTCACAATGTGTGATACGGGGATTAAATCTTCCTAAAAAACTGTCAAAATGCCCCCCCCCACCCCCAAAGAATTAATAGGAAACAACAGATGCTGCGCTGCGTAGGTTGGGGGTTTCCAATCTGATCTCTGGGTTCTATGGGTGTTCGTGAACTCCTTAAGCATTTCTGGTTTGGTTCAAGGCATTAAATTGAACAATGACAATAATAATCCTTGCATTTGATAGAGCACCTCATCACGTATTCGAGACGTCTTTAAGCGCTTCACAGGATATACTGCAAAGTGTAATGACTGCGTGTTTTGTGGGCGAAATGCAGCACATTGGTACAGCTCCCACTGCAACACCTTTTCCTCTCCCTCTGCGGTTCTCTCCAAGGGGCTGGGAGGTGTCCTACAGAGAGCTAATTGTATTCAATTAGCACAATTCACCCCCAACTAATAATGATTCTTGCTTTTGATATAGCGACTTATCGCGAATTCCAGATGTCTCAAAGTGTTTGGCAAATTGGCAGCCAGTTGCGCACAGCAGTGTCCCACAAACATTCGTGTGACCAAATTTTTAAATTTTGTATTCTTTGCCCCATACATCAGTTCACAGCACAAATATCTGCACATGCACTGTTTGTTCACTCTTCCCATCTACACAACAGCGACCATCACTTGTGTCCTGATAACCGACACACACGGTGCGCTCTGCTATAAGCGAGGTTTACAATATATTCTGTGAAACGCTTTGAGACGCCTAAAAGACGTGATAAGGCGCTATATCAAAAAACATGGATTATTATGATTAATCTTAAATAAAGCATTAAACATCCTATGTGGAATACAGTACTAAGAATTGTGCACGAGACTGCAAGGTGCAATTTTTTCCATGTAGCATACGATAAAAACATTTTTTTTAAGATCCATTCTGAACTCGTAGCAATTTAGAAATGTAATCTTAGTAAACATTTGGGTGATAAATTAAAACATTTGACCCAATAGAGTGTATAAATGTGTGTGTGTGTGTGTGGGGGGGGCTTTGGGGTCGGGGTGGAAGGGAGGAGAAACAGCCTGAAACTACAGACCAGTTATCCCTGTCATTGTACACACGGGAATGTAATCACCACGAACACCGACAGCAAATGCAGAGCTCAACGGGAGGGTTTATGTAACGTACACCGGCACACAAAAACTTTTTTTTTCTCGTGGGAAGGAGGATATCATTGCGAGAGAGAAAGAGAGAGAAATTTGCAATGACAATTATCATTAGACCAGATCCATAGCAACCCCAGAGCTGTGCCAAAAAAACACGTCACTAACATCAGCACAGGCTCCATCACAAACAATGTTCAACATCCTCGTGTGGATGAAACAATTGCTCTGGGAACATAGACAATAGGGAAAAAAAGGACAAATTCCTCCAATTATTCCACCTTTTCAAAAAATACAAACAATCCAACTTAATGAAAAGTTTCCGGCCTTTGCATTAATGTATAGTAAAAACTCAGGCACCTTCCTGAGATTCTTTACTCCATTTTATATCCCTCCCTCCCTCCCTCCCTCCCTTCAAGTACAATATCTCTCAAAATGTGCAAACTGAAATAAAATCTCCGAAATGCATTAAACAAAACATAAACTTCTTCTAAACAAAGGCAGAGACGTGCGTTAATTCAATTCACAAGCTGGGCACCATCACACGGCTTCAGAGAGAGAGAGAGAGAGAGAGAGAGAGCAAAGATATCACACACAACATTGACAGGGCTTTGATCACAATAACTGTACCTGTTCCCCCAAACTGGTTGCTTGCAAGGGTCGTGGGTCTGTTTTTCCCATTAGAAGCCGGCGGTGAAAACATCTAAAGGGAGAAGAGGGGAGGGGAGGGTAAGGAAAGAGGTGTTATTGCAATACATAAAAACAAAGAGGGCGGAAGGCGATCACAGACAACAATCAGGTTAGTCACCAATATACGGTGCTGTTCCCACATATTCCTCGTTTGCATTCAGTAAACCCACGAGCACAATAATCCGGATTTTCCCCAAATAAACATGGAGCCCGCACACCTCCCTGGCTCTGCTCCCGACAACTCTGCCGTTTGCTGAGTAAATCCTGCAGCACTGAATCCTGGGATATGACTATTGAGGGGGGGGGGGGGCGCGAAGGGGGAGGAGACCGACAAAAAAAAAGTATTTCCAGAAAAAAATAAGAGTTGGCTTTAAGTTCAAAAAGTGATGATTTACTTCAATGCAAACGCAACACTTAATACAGTAGCACTGCGCCGGGGGGAGGGGGAGGGCGTGGGTATGAGCGCGGGGGGAGGGGGGAGGGCGTGGGTATGAGCGCGGGGGGAGGGGGGAGGGCGTGGGTATGAGCGCGGGGGGAGGGCGTGGGTATGAGCGCGGGGGAGGGGGGAGGGCGTGGGATGAGGAGATGAGGCGGCGGGGGGCGCATGGGCGCGGGGGGAGGGCGGGGGAGGGGCAGGGCGTGGG